>NC_045441.1:2197102-2228850 GCF_002776525.5 Piliocolobus tephrosceles
GCTGGAGTGCAGTGGCCGGATCTCAGCTCACTGCAAGCTCCGCCTCCCGGGTTCACGCCATTCTCCTGCCTCAGCCTCCCGAGTAGCTGGGACTACAGGCGCCCGCCACCTCGCCCGGCTAGTTTTTTTTAATTTTTTAGTAGAGACGGGGTTTCACCGGGTTAGCCAGGATGGTCTCGATCTCCTGACCTTGTGATCCACCCGTCTCGGCCTCCCAAAGTGCTGGGATTACAGGCTTGAGCCACCGCGCCCGGCCCAAAAAGGTTTAAATTATGAGTTTTCGGTTTAAATTATGAGTTTTTTACATTGCCTTCCGTATTAACTTTTCAATTCCGGTATGTATTTTCCATTTACTGTACATCTCATTTCAGACCAGCTACATTTTTTGTGTTCAGAGCCACAGGGGCCAGTGGCTACTATCTGGGACAATGCGGGTCTAGGGTATGACCTTGGGAAATGAGTGACGGGTCTTGGAGGAGAGGCCAAGGAACTTTTGCTCACAAGGTGATGATGACAGTGATGATTGTTGGGGACCAAGTTATATCCCCCCAAAAGATGGGTGGCAGTCCTAACCCCCAGGACCTATCATTGTTTGGAAACAGGATCTGTACAGATCTAATCTAGTTAAGATGAGGTCATTAAGGAGACTCAATGACTGGAGTCTTAGAAGAGATGCAGAGGCACATGGTGTAAAACTCACATGGTAAGTCAAAGGCCGAGGTTGGAGTTGTACAGCTGCAAGCCACAGAGGGCCGAGCATTGCCAGCAACCTCCAGAATCTGGAGGCAGCCAGGAAGGACCCTCGGCAGAGCCTTCCGAGGCCGCATGGCTCTGCCAAAACTTTGGTTTCAGAACCGCGGTCTCCAGCAATGTGAGACCAGAAATGTCCCTAAGCCACCCCAGTTTGTGGTACTTTGTTACGGCAGTCCCAGGAACCCAATACAGTGATCCAAAGCATGCTACTACTCTCCGGGAAAGATGGCAGGACCCCATCTCTACAACAATACAAATAGCCAGGTGTGGTGGCACGTGCCTGTGGTCCTGGCTACTCCGGAGGCTGAAGCGGGAGAATCGCGTAAGCCCAGGAGTTCAAGGCTGAGGTGGGAGGATCACGTAAACCCAGGAGTTCAAGGCTGCAGGGAGCTATGATTGCACCACTGCATTTGAGCCTGGGCGACAAAGCAAGACCCCATCTCTAAAAAAAAAAAAAAGCAAAAAAAAAAAATTAAAAACCAGGCTGAGCTGACCATACAAATGCAGCCCAGCATACCCTCTGGGTTCCACCTGCTTTTGAACCTTCCCGGGTGCACGTCCCTTCCCCCCACTTTTTTTCCCGAGGGCTCCCCCATGCACCTCTGCAGTGCAGGGCTGGGGGAAACAGCAGTCCGTTCACTAAGCAGAAGGGGTGAAAAGCCCTGCAGTGACCCTCGTGGGACTCACTGGTGTCTCTGAGCTGCCACAGTCCAGTCACAGACAGGACGGAGCCCGTAACAGGTGAGGTGCACCCCATATAGCATGGGGGAGGTAAAGACAGCTGAGGCTGCAGAGGCCAAGCCTGAGAGGCACGGGGTCCCCAGCTCTGTTTTAGGGCCAGGGCCAAGGCAGGCCACATTGCCCCCAGACCTCACTCTAGGACCTCAAGGGCGGGGGAAGCCCATGGAGTGTCGGCTGCACCCAGAAAGCAGGCTGGGACACAGAAAAGAAACGTACCACTCAGGCGATGGCACCCCAGCCCAGCCAGGGGATCCCTGTCAACCCCCAAATCTCAACAGTGGCTGTTCCCTGTAATGGTACACTAGGGAATTTAGACAACCCTCCTGCCAAAAGATGGCCAGACGGGCAGAGGGAATGACAATAGCTGCTTCAAACACCCAAGATGGGGAGGAGCAGGTTACGGAGGAAGCCTCGGCTTTTCTACAGGGGTAGACAGCCGCCCTTTATATGACGACGGTGATGGCTACGTGATGTACACATCCGTCAAGACTTCAGAACCGTACACTAAAAAGGATGAATTGGCCGGGCGCGGTGGCTCAAGCCTGTAATCCCAGCACTTTGGGAGGCCGAGACGGGCGGATCACGAGGTCAGGAGATCGAGACCATCCTGGCTAACACGGTGAAACCCCGTCTCTACTAAAAAATACAAAAAAAAACTAGCCGGGCGAGGTGGTGGGCGCCTGTAGTCCCAGCTACTCGGGAGGCTGAGGCAGGAGAATGGCGTAAACCCGGGAGGCGGAGCTTGCAGTGAGCTGAGATCCGGCCACTGCACTCCAGCCTGGGCGACAGAGCGAGACTCCGTCTCAAAAAAAAAAAAAAAAAAAAAGGATGAATTTTACTATCTAAATTACACCTCAACAACCAAGGCAGAGATCTAATGAGAAAAACAGGGAGGATTCGAGCTCAGACAGATAAAGCCGGACTGTTTCTGGGGTGGGAGAGTAGGCAGAATGACGCCAATGACATGGCTCCTACCCTGGGAGGGATGCGGAGCCCTGGGGACCATCAGAATGACCCAGAAAAGCTTCATATCTTTGTCCCACAGTCAGCCCTTTGGTGCCCTGGCAGAAGGAAAAGAAAATCCTCTGTGGTGAAAAACATTGATCGGCCTGGGCCAAAACTTCTCCAAGTTTTTCCAATAAATAATTTCCAATAATTTTTCTAATAAAGTGCCTAACTAACCATCAAAAATAAGGCACAATGAGGCAGGATAACTGAGACAGAATTAGCAGAAATAACAAATACAGGCACATGGGCACTCCAGATTAGTGCCATCATCATAGGCTGTCAAAAGCAACTATGTTCGTGTACATCAATGCTGAACTTAAAGAAACGTCAGAGGCAACTGAGACCCATAAAAACAGGACACTGCTAGTTTGAAAAAGAATCCACTAGAGGCCGGGCGTGGTGGCTCAAGCCTGTAATCCCAGCACTTTGGGAGGCCGAGACGGGCGGATCACGAGGTCAGGAGATTGAGACCATCCTGGCTAACACGGTGAAACCTCGTCTCTACTAAAAAAATACAAAAATCTAGCCGGGCGAGGTGGCGGGCGCCTGTAGTCCCAGCTACTCGGGAGGCTGAGGCAGGAGAATGGTGGGAACCCGGGAGGCGGAGCTTGTAGTGAGCTGAGATCCGGTCAGTGCACTCCAGCCTGGGTGATAGAGCAAGACTCCATCTCAGCAACAACAAAAAAAAATCCACTAGAAACTACAGAATTCACAAACATGACAACTGAAATTAGGAATACAATATACAGGGGGTTTGTTAATTTTTTTTTAAATGATGGGGTCTTGCTCTGTCACCCAGGATAGAGGACAGTACAGTAGCTCACTGCAGTTTCAAACGCTCAGCCTCCCAAGTACCTGGGACTATAGGTACCTGCCACTGCTGCCGGCTATTTTTATATTTTTTGCACAGACAGGGTCTGGCTTAGTTGCCCAGGCTGGTCTTGAACACCTGCCATCAAGCTATCCTCCCACCTCAGCCTCCCAAAGTACTGGGATTACAGGTGTGAGCCACCATGTCCAGCCTCAATATATGGGTTTAAGAGTACCTTAGATAAGGCCAGGCGTGGTGACTCACACCTGTAATCCCAGCACTTTGGGAGGCCAAGGCGGGTGGATCACGAGGTCAGTAGATCAAGACCATCCTGGCCAACACAGTGAAACCCCGTCTCTATCGAAAATACAAAAACATTAGCCAGGTGTGGTGGCAGGTGCCTGTAGTCCCAGCTACTCTGGAGGCTGAGGCAGGAGAGTGGCATGAACCCGGGAGGCGGAGCTTGCAGTGAGCCAAGATCATGCCACTGCACTCCAGCCTGGGCAACAGAGTGAGACTCTGTCTCAAAAACAAACAAACAAAACCTTAGATGTGACTCCTGAGAGAGTTAGTAAGCCGAAGGATGAGAATAAATTCAGATTAAAGCATGAATGATCAAAAAAGACATAGAGAAGAGAGTAAGATGGATTAATATACATTCAACTGGAGTCAGAAGAGAATGGGGCAGAGGTGATAATCAACAAAAGAAGCAATGGCTGAGAGTGTCCCAGAACAGAGGAAAGCTGTCCATCCTCTCATTCCAGCCCCTTTTTGAGGCCCTCCCTAAACTTGAACCTAAGTTTCCTATCCACCAAAGAGCCCTCACTTCACCTCTGCTTCTCAACCTAGCCTCACTCTCTCCAATCACCAGCAACCCACAGGGTTAGGGGTTAGGGGTCTTCTAGGCACATGTCAAGTACTATGCAAAGATGGAAGGTTGGAGTCATGCCGAGTGGCCTTAGAAGTGCTCACTTCAAGTCAGCAATGGTGGCTCACGGCTGTCATCCCAGCACTTGGAGGCTGAGGCGGGCGGATCACTTGAGGTCAGGAGTTCAAGACCAGTCTGGCCAACACAGTGAGATCCCGTCTCTATTAAAAATACAAAAATTAGCTGGATGTGGTGGCGTGCGCCTACAGTCCCAGCTACTCAAAAGGCTGGGCAGGAGAATCGCTTAGAACCCAGGATGTTGCAGTGAGCCGAGATTCATGCCACTGCACTCCAGTCTGGGCGACAGAGCAAGACTCCATCTCAAAAAAAAAAGAAAGAAAAAGAAGGGCTTGCTTCTCCTGCCCTGCGTGCTCTGGCGTTTTCCCGTGGGCACTGGCTATATGGCCAGGTCCCCAGACACTGCTGGGTGGAAGAAGGAACTCCCTGTTTCAGTGCTGCTTCCCACACACCTGGGAAATGGACGTTTCCCACCAAAAAGGAAGAAAAGGTTCCTTTCCTCTCCTGGGCGCCTTCCTCCCACCTCCTCCTTCTGGAAAGGGCCTGCCTTGGTATGAGCCGTGGCTGCTGTCCTCACTCACCTGTGTGGAGCTGGAGCCTGTCAGAGTCCCGGCTGGGGCGCGAGGAGCAGCGGATGGACGCAGCCGCCACTGAGGGCAGGCACTTGACACGCAGGCCCAGGAAGAAGGCCTCGGTGCAGCTGCACAGCTGGTGCAGCAGGGAGCTTCCCACTGGCTCCTCGCTCAGATCTGGTGGGAGAGCAGCACCATCAGCCCTGCGGCACCCCTGCCCGCCTGGGACCCTCTCCCCGGGAATCGCCTGTGGACACCGGCCGGCTGGGTGAACAAGGCCAACGTGGCCCTACCCTGACAGCAAGCAGAGCGTCGCGCTTAGAAAGGAGATGGAAAGCATGACTTTTTCAAAAGGGCAAACACCGAGGGACATAGAGGAAAGGTTCGTGCACAGATGAAAGGACAGCAGTGACAATTGCGTGTGAGCTCAGGGAGGGAGCAGGCAGGGCCTCACCAGGGACAGGGACTTTGAGGGTTAGCACCAGGCACGGCAGCTGAGCAGGCAGCACACAGAGCCGGGCTGCCTGGCTGCAAAATGCCAGCGTGACTGGGGCAGAGAGCAGGACACAGAGCCAGGCTGCAAGGCTGCAAAATGCCAGTGTGGCTGGGGCAGAGAGTAGGACACAAGGGTGCAGGTGGAGGCTGGGGAGGCAGCAGGGGGCTCCCAGGGCAGCCCCTGGAGGGATGCACACACCAGATCACAGCTCAGGAGGACAGATGGACAAAGACCAAGGGTGGAGGCCAATGAGAAATCGGCTGCCAGGACCCCAGGCCAGTAGCATCAGCCTCACCCAGAAAAGGAGGGAAATGCAGAGCCCAGCCCAGCCCCCGCCTCGTGACCCAGCCCCTGTGTCTCGACAACATGCCCATATATCTGTGCGTCAGAGCTCAGGACGCGAGGCTCTGAGCCATTAGCAGGGAGGTGGAGGGAAGTGAGTGGTTCCCAAGCTGTTGGATTGGCTGCTATGAGGTGGTGGATGCGTGGACCACCAGTGCTGGCGACAAGCCTGCCCGGGGTGAGGCCAGGCGAGGTCCAGCCCTGCTCTGGCTTGCTGTCGAGATGCCGAAAGGTGTGGTGCGCTGGCGTGAGAAGCGGACACCGACCCTTTCCTCCTCTCCAAGCCCAAGAGCCCCAGTCCCATGTGCCGTCTCTGCCAGGCTGCTCTTGGCATGTGAGAGGCATGGAGGCTGGCCCTGCTCCTTGTGCTCCCCACACCTTCCTGGACCGTTCCCTTCTGAGCACGGATGCCTAGTGTCTTGGCCCCCCATTCACCCCTGGGTCCCCCAGACTGCCAGACACAGAGCTCTGAGGGCAGTGACCACTCTGGGCCCTGAAGACCCCCACCCTGCTTAGCCCACCCCCTCCCACTACAGCATCAGGATGAGCACCCCCACCCCAGGGTCAAAGAGACCTGCGTTCCAGTCCCATCCCTACCAGTGACCAGCTCTGCAACTCAGACAGGGAACAAGGGACTTCTCCCTGCTTCCATTTCCTTGCCTGTGAAATGCGCTGATCCTCATTTCAACACCCCAAAGAAGAAATGGTCTTTTTTTTTTGAAAGAGAGTCTCGCTCCCTCACCCAGACTGGAGTGCAGTGGCATGATCTCAGCTCACCGCAACCTCTGTCTCCCAGGTTCGAGCGATTCTCCTGCCTCAGCCTCCCAAGTAGCTGGGATTACAGGTGTGCACCACCACCCGCGGCGGGATCTTTATACAGCCCGCAGCACAGTGCCTGGGATGGCTCTAGTTTCAGCAGGCGTAGCCTGGACCACGCACATGTGGATGAGGATCAGTCCCAGAGCCTGGGCTGTCTGAGCGTAGTGTCAGGATGGGGTGGGAGGAAGGAAGCCTTGACCCAGCCAGGACCTCCCTGCCTCCACCCTGGCATCCCAAACACCCAGGACCCTCTTCCCTCGTTTCAGTCCTGCCTGGGGGCAATCACAGACATCCCCCCTTGCGCTACATATAAGCTGGTCCCCCAGGAGCGTGCCGATGGCGGCGGTGCCCCGCACCTATGGGCTGTAGGTAGATGTGCTTCCGAGCCAGCCGGGGCTTCCGGTGCTGCAGGGAGGCGTGGAAGGTTTGGAAGTCCTCGGGGGCCTCGGGGCGGCTCAGGAGCCAGTCGAAGGCCGTGCGGATGAGCAGGGTGCAGAAGAGCGTCCTCTGCGGGTTGTAGGCCTCGGCCAGGAAGAGCCGCTCGGCAGGGGAGAAGGCGGAGACGTACAGCTGCTGCAGGGCCGCGTCAGTGGAGACCAGGGCATCCTTCAGGGCCCGGGGCCCGAAGCTGAACTCCTGTGCATGCCTACACTGCAGCATGGTGGGCGTGCAGGGCCTGGCCACTCCTGGGAGCCCCTGCTGCTGTCCATGGGCCACCCCGGGGAGAGCCACGGTCTCGTCCAGAATCTTCCCTCAGGCTGATCTGAGCGGCTACTGGGGGCTTCCCGCAGACAGACGCTGGTCCAAGGGCCCGCAACGCCCAGATTTGCCTGGTTCTGGACGCCCTCTGGCATGGGCGCTTCTGGGCCCACAGCACCCTGCGGGTGACAGGAACAGGTGTCCCCTCACTGCCGAGCACACATGGCCTGATGTCCTAGGCAGGGGATGGGCCGCTCCTGCCCAGGCCTGGGGGGAAGCTCCACAGAGGATGAGGGCATCAGAGGGAGCCCCAGCCCCTCCAGAACACAGCACTGCCACCCCGCCAGGCTGGAAGGACATTTTCAAACACTTCATGTTCTCTGGCCGGTTGGGTCCCCGGGCCACCCAGGGGACGGCCGCATCTCTTCCAGAAGCTTCCCTCATCCAGAACTGAGTATGGGGAAGTACCTCCCACCCGGCAGGGGCAGGGACATGTGTCCATGGGTCCCCACGGAAGGGCAGGGGCCCCCAAGGCCATTCTTCCATCCCCTCTCACCAGCCAGCTCTGTGGAGTCCTTGGAGGAAAGAGACCTTTTCCACTCTCTGAGCTAGAAGGGCTCCTCCGGGTGGAAACCAAACGCTCCTGTCCCCAGCGTGCTCACAAGGTGTGCACCATCACCTGGGCCCCCATCGCCTGGGGTTCCTCCTCACCCAGAGCCCCCATCACCTAGGGACCCCCCAACACCCAGGAACCCCCATTACGGCAGCTCCTCATCCCAATTACAAGCTCTCCTGGCAGGTCCCTGTGCGCCCAGCAAGCATATGTTTGGGGGGAGGTGGGGGTAGGCAGCCCCAGCAGCACCCAGACGTCCCCAGGACACACGTGAGGGTCCCGAGATCCAGATGAAGCAGTCAGGGCAGGCGTTTGTACCACACCCCACCAACAGGGAGAGGTGGAGAAGCAACAGCAGATTTCAACGCCCGGGACGGACCAGGCAGGGAGGAGACGATGGGGGGCGTGGGACTGGCAGAATTGTGACAAAGCTGCCCTGCAAAGCAGAGGCTCTGACTGGAGCAGCAGCTGAGCAGCCCTGCACCCATCAGGCACATGCCTGAGAGCCGTCACCGGTGGCACGCTTGGTTCTGGGCTACGCTTAGGTCTCTGTCCAGAGACTGTGAGACCCGCCAGGGTGGATGGAGAGCGGGCTGGGCAGGGGAAGCCTCACAGAACAGATCAAAGCAAAGGGATGGTTGTGGGGAGAGGCTAGAAACGAACCAGAAACCACAGGAGTGAGATGCACAAATAATGCAGCGAGGCAGGTGAAGCTAAGGACATATGAATCAGCAGCCCTCAGACAAGGCTTCCTCTAGAAAGTTGAGCTAGACACGCAAAACCCATTTCTCTGCAGATCAGCAAGTTGCAAGACCTGCCAGCCCTAGCCGGAAAACCAGAAACTGTTTTGGCAGGGAGAGTGAACAGCCCTATACGCTCTTTAACCCTGATTTCTTTTTTAGAGATGGAGTCTTGTTTTGTCGTCCAGGCTGGAGTGCAGTGGCGCCATCATAGCTCACTGCAGCCTCCAACTCCTGAGCTCAAGTGATCCTCCTGCTTCAGCCTCCCAAGTAGCTGGGACTATGGGTGTGTACCATGCCCTGCTAATTTTTGTAGAGATGGGGTCTCACTATGTTGCCCAGGCTGGTCTCAAATTCCTGGGCTCAAGTGATCCTCTCTCCTCAACCTCCCGAAGTATGTCAGCCACTGCACACAGAACCCCACCCCGCCCCCCAACTTCTTTTTGTTTTTTAGGTGGAGTCTTGCTGTGTCACCCAGGCTGGAATGCAATGTCATGATCTGGGCTTACTGCAACCTCCACCTCCGGGGTTCAAGCAATTCTCCTGCCCCAGCCTCCCAAGTAGCTGGGATTACAGGTGCCTGCTGCCATGCTAGGCTAATTTTTGTATTCTTAGTAGAAACAGGGTTTCACCACGTTGGCCAGGCTGGTCTCAAACTCCTGAACTCAAGTGATCCGCCTGCCTCTGCCTCCCAGAGTGCTGGGATTACACGCGTGAGCCACCGCGCCCAGTTTTTTTTTTTTTTTTTTTTTTTTTAACAGAATGGTTCTAGCTCTGTTGCCCAGGCTGGAGTGTAGTGGCACAATCATGGCTCACAGGAGCCTACTGAGTAGTGGGAACATGGGCATATGTACCACGCCTGCCCACTAACCCCAGTTTTACACATTCATCTGGAAAATACACGTGTATGTGCTCACATTCCTATGTATATGTGAATACATAAACAAATTCGATATATGTAATTCATACATTTTCTTTTGGGGAAAAGGTGACACAGCTGTATATCCATGTGTGCACACAAATATACACAGATATATTTTTTTCCAGAGGAACGTATTGGCTTAGAGTAGGGGAGGGGCTGGGACTGAATTTCCACTGAGATCACTGCCCACCCAGAGCTTTCTATAGCTTCTTTCTCCAAATATATTTTACAAATGTAAGATCCAACTGCATATATAATCCTGTATCTTTTTGTTTCGTAAATCACAAGCATTTTCCAAATCCTTAAACAGTCTACAAAAAAGCTATTTTTGGCTGAGTGTGGTGGCTCACGCCTGTAATCCCAGCACTTTAGGAGGCTGAGGCAGGCGGATCACTTGAGCCTAGGAGTTTCAGACCGGCCCAGTCAACGTGGCAAAATCTCATCTCTACTAAAACCAAAAAAAATTAGCCAGGCATGGTGGCACGCACCTGTAGTCCCAGCAACTCAGGAGGCCGAGGTGGGAGGATCACCTGAGCCCGGAAAGTCAAGGCTGCAGTGAGCCAGGATCATGTCACTGCACTCCCGCCTGGAGGAGGGAGTGAGACCTTGTCTCAAAAAAACAACAAATTTAAAATTTATTTTAAAAAGTAAAAAATAGGGCCAGGCACAGCGACTCACGCCTGTAATTCCAGCACTTTGGAAGGCCGAGGCGAGTGGATTACCCCAGGTCAGGAGTTCAAGACCAGCCTGACCAACATGGTGAAAACCTGTCTCTACTAAAAATACAAAAATTAGCCGGGCATGATGGCGGATGCCTGTAATCCCAGCTACTCAAGAGGCTGAGGCAAGAGAATCACTTGAACCCGGGAGGCGGAGGTTGCAGTGAGCTGAGATCGCACCATTGCACTCCAGCCTGGGCATCGCTGCAAGACTCTGTCTCAAAAATAAAAAATAAATAAAAAAGGCTATTTTCAACCACTGCCCAAAAACACTGTGATGTACATCTTTGTACTAAGTCTGTGTTTCCATCTCCTCAGGACGAATTCCTAGAAGGGAAAATTCCACAGGCGGATATTTAAAGGATCTTGACTTGTATTGCAGATTGCTTTGCAGAAAGATCACACCAGTTTACAATCCCACCAGCCCTCAAGGGTTTTTGTTTTGGTTTTGGTTTTTGAGACAGAGTCTCCCTCTACCCCGCAGGCTGGAGTGCGGTGGCCCAATCTCAGCTCACTGCAACCTCCACTTTCTGGGTTCAAGTGATTCTCCTGCTTCAGCCTCCCAAGTAGTTGATACTACAGGCACCTGCCACCATGCCCAGCTAATTTTTGTTATTTTTAGTGGAGACAGGATTTCACCATGTTGGCCAGGTTGGTCTTGAACTCCTGACCTCAAGATGATCTGCCCACCTCAGCCTCCCAAAGTGCTGGGATTACAGGCGTGAGTCACCGTGCCCAGCCAGCCCTTGAAGTTCTAAGTCAGCAGCAGCAGATAAAAATGACTATTGGCCGGGCGCAGTGGATCACACCTATAATCCCAGCACTTTGGGAGGCCGAGGCGGGTGGATCACAAGGTCAGGAGATCGAGACCATCCCGGCTGACACGGTGAAACCCCGTCTCTACTAAAAATATAAAAAATTAGCCGGGTATGGTGGCAGGCACCTGTAGTCCCAGCTACTCAGGAGGGTGAGGCTGGAGAATGGCGTGAACCCAGGAGGCGGAGCTTGCAGTGAGCTGAGATCGTGCCATTCACTCCAGCCTGGGTGACAGAGCAAGACTCTGTCTCAAAGAGAAAAAAAAAAAAAAAAAGAAGACTATCAAGAGCCACAAACCGCACTGTGTTCCAGGCAGGGCTTCATTGCTTTTACTCTCAGAGAAGTGGGTGCAGTTTTTGTCCCCATTTTCAAGAGGGTGAAACTGAGGTGGAGTAGGGTTAAATCTAACTTAGGCAATGCCACGACACACCAGAATCAGAGGTTGTGGGGGGCAGAGCAAGGGGGTTGGAACACACGGATTTTGTTTTCTAATAATAGTTATGCTTATTTCCTTTTTTTTTTTTTTTTTTTTTCCCAAGACAGTTTCTCTCTGTCATCCAGGCTGGAGTCCGATGGCACTATCTCAGCTCACTGCAAAACCTCCATCTCTGGGTTCAAGTGATTCTCCTGCCTCAGCCTCCCAAGTAGCTGGGACTACAGGTGTGCGCCACGGCACCCGGCTACTTTTCTATTTTTAGTAGAGATGCGGTTCACGATGTTGGCCAGGCTGGTCTCAAACTCCTGACCTCAAGTGATCCACCTGCCTTGGCCTCCCAAAGTGCTGGGATTATAGGCAAAAGTCACCACACCCAGTCTTTTTTTTTTCTTTTTTAAATGAGACAGAATCTCCCTGTGTTGTCCAGGCTGGAGTGCCGTGGTGCACTCAGCTCACTGCAGCCTCCAACTCCTGGGCTCAAGCAGTCCTCCTGCCTTGGCCTCCCGAGTAGCTGAGACTACAGGCATGCACCAACACGCGCAGCCAATTTCTTTTTTGTAGAGAAGGATCTCACTACATTGCCCAGGTTGGTCTTGAACTCTGAGGCTAAAGCAATCCTCCCTTATTAGCCTCCCAAAGTGCTGGGATTATAAGCCCGAGCCACCGTATCGGCCTGAACGTGCAGATTTGCAAGCACCGTGGTTCCCATCGCCATGGGAAGCAGGGCCCCACTTTGCCAGGACCACGTGGGTTCTATGCAGACCGAGCCTGTGCCCAGACCCCCCATGCCCACCTCCAGATTCCAGCATGGGTCTCACTCCTGGACTCCTGGAGTGAACAGGGCAGTCCTGGCAGGTTCACACCGGTGAAATTCCTGCTTCTGGACCATAGGGAAAGAAAGAAACATCAGATGCACAAACAATGGAGATGACCAGATCCCGTGGCCGTGGAAAGGGCCGCAGTGGGCAACTCTTGCAGGAGGCCAGAGGCTGAGCAAGGAGGAGCCGCGAGGACAGACCCAAGTCAGCCAGAAGCAGCTGAGAGATGCACGATCAGTGGTTCCGAAAGAGGCTGGGTGGGTCCCAGGGCAGGCGAACACACGGGTTCATTCATTTATCCAATATATACCAAATAAGGCCAGACGCGATGGTTCACGCCTGTAATCCCAGCAACTTGGGAAGCCAAGGCAGGCAGATCACTCGAGGTCAGGAGTTCAAGACCAGCCTCGCCAACACGGTGAAACCCTATCTCTACTAAAAATACAAAAAATTAGCCAAGCATGGTGGCATGCGCCTGTAGTCTCAGCTACTTGGGAGGCTGAGGCAGGAGAATGGCTTGAACCCAGGAGGCAGAGGCTGCAGCGAGCTGAGATCACACCACTGCACTCCAGCCTGGTGACGGAGACTCTACCTCAAAACAATAAAATAAAATAATAAATCTATTATAAATAATGTATATTAATATATATTCAATAAATCTCATATATAACCTTATCTTATATTAAGATTATATATAAGATTATGGCTGGGTACCGTGGCTCAAGCCTGTAATCCCAGCACTTTGGGAGGCCGAGGCGGGCGGATCACGAGGTCAGGAGATCGAGACCATCCTGGCTAACACGGTGAAACCCCGTCTCTACTAAAAAATACAAAAAACTAGCCGGGAGACGTGGCGGGCGCCTGTAGCCCCAGCTACTCGGGAGGCTGAGGCAGGAGAATGGCGTAAACCCGGGAGGCGGAGCTTGCAGTGAGCTGAGATCCAGCCACTGAACTCCAGCCTGGGCAGCAGAGCGAGACTCCGTCTTAAAAAAAAAAAAAAAAGATTATGACCAGGTGCAGTGGCTCACACCTGTAATCCCAGTACTTGGGGAGGCAGAAGGATCACTTGAGCCGGGGAGGTCAAGGCCAGCCTGGGCAACATAGAGTGACCCCCGTCTCTACTCTACGAAAATAAAAAGGATGTATTATGAGAATTGGCTCACAGGCCTCAGAGGTTGAGAAGTCTTACAGTGTGCTGCCTACAAGCCAGAGACCAGGGAAGCCTGAGGCGGGACTCAAACTCAGCTCAGGTCCAAGCCTGAGAACCAGGGCACTGACGGTGGACATCCAGTCCCAGAGCAAGAGAGGATGAGATGTCCCAGCTCCAGCGGTGAGGCAGGAAATGAGGGGTGAACTCCTCCCTGTGCCGTCTGTTCTCTTCAGAGCCTTGAGGGATTGGAAGGTGCCCAGCCACTTGGGGAGAGCAGTCCCTTTTCCTGAACCCACTGTCCTAATCCTGATGTCGTCTTGAGCAGCCTCACAGATATGCCCAGGAGCAGTGTTGCATCAGGCACCCTGTGGCCCAGTTAAGTGGACTTGTGACAGTGACATCAGCTGTCGAGGGCTTCCTGGGTGCTGGGCCCTGTGCTGGGGGCTCTTCCAACATGAGTGGATAAAACACAGGTCCCTGGCTCCGTGGAGCTTAGATGCTCCAGCAGGAAGGCAAGTGGCAAACGTGCTAAGTAAATAGTGTATATGGTAGCTTAGAAGGTGACAGGTCCTATTGGAAAAAGAAAAGGCTGGCTGGCTGCAGTGGCTCACGCCTGTAATCCCAGCACTTTGGGAGGCTGAGACGGGCAGATCACGAGGTCAGGAGATCGAGATCATCCTGACTAACATGGTGAGACCCAGTCTCTACTAAAAATACAAAAAAATAACCAGGCGTGGTGGTGGGCGCCTATAGTCCCAGCTACTCGGGAGGCTGAGGCAGAAGAATGGTGTGAACCTGGGAGGCGAAGGTTGCAATGAGCTGAGATCACACCACTGCACTCCAGCCTGGGCAACAGAGCAAGACTCAGTCTCAAAAAACAAAACAAAACAAAAAATTAGCTGGGTGTGGTGGCACACATCTGTGGTCCCAGCTACTCAGGAGGCTGAGGTGGGAGGAAGTCTCCAGCCCAGGAGTCCAAGGCTGCAGTGAGCTGTGATGGCACCGCTGCACTCCAGCCTGGATGACAGCAAGACCCTGCATCCAACAAAAACAACAACAAACAAGCTAACAAAAAAAGACCAGGCGTGGTGGCTCACACCTGTAACCCCAGCATTTTGGGAGGCCAAGGCGGGCAATAACCTGAGGTCAGGAGTTCAAGACCAGCCTAACCAACATGGAGAAACCCCATCTCTATTAAAAACACAGTATCAGCCGGGTGTGGTGGCACATGCCTGTAATCCCAGCTACTCAGGGGGCTGAGACAGAAGAATCACTTAAACCCAGGAGGCAGAGGCTGTGGTGAGCCGAGGTCATACCATTGCACTCCAGCCTGGGCAACAAGAGCAAAAACTTCATCTCAAAACAAACAAAAAAAACACCTCCCTGCAGAGTGGGGCAGGGCTCAGGGGTGCCAGGCCCACACTCCCACTCCTGAGACGGTGATCAGAGTGGGCTCTGTTGAGGTGGGATCTCTGAGCAAGGAGGCAGCGGGGAGAAGGGGCAGACTGTCCCAGACAGAGGTGGGTGTCCACAGGCCGGCGGCAGATACGTCTGGGGGCTCAGGGGACAGCCAGAGGAGGCTGGTGTGGCTCGAATGAATTGGGGGAAAGAACAGGGGATGAGACTGAGGGAAGATGGGGCCACGTCAGGAGCTGGGACACTGTTGGAAGAGCTTTAACCTTTGCTCTGAGTGAGGTGGGGAACCGCTGCTGGGCTTGTGGACAAGAGGTGGGTTGCAGGGCTCCACAAAGCCCATCTCCAGCCCTAGCCACGCCAGGTGTCAGGGTGTGGAGGCAGCGTCCCCAGCAAACTGAGTCACCTCGGGGCCTCCTGGGGGTCCACTATGGAAAAGGCACCCAGGAAACCCTTGAAGCTGAAATGCCCTCAACAGCACGGGGGCCTCTGGCATGACCTTGGTCCTTTTTTTTTTTTTTTTTTTTTTTAGTTTTTTTTTTTGAGACAGAGTCTCACGCTATCGCCCAGGCTGGAGTGCAGTGGTGCAATCTCGGCTCACTGCAAACTCTGCTTCCCAGGTTAAAGCAATTCTCCTGCCTCAGCCTCCCAAGTAGCTGGGATTATAGGCACCTGCCACCACGCCCGGCTAATTTTTTTTGGATTTTTAGTAGAGACGGGGTTTCACCACATTAGCCAGGATGGTCTCAATCTCCTGACCTCGTGAGCTGCCCGCCTCGGCCTCCCAAAGTGCTGGGATTACAGGAGTGAGCCACCGTGCCTGGCCAGGTTTGGTCCTCTTTTAACCCCACTGTGCCTCAGTGTCCTCTCGGGTGAGACGGGTGTGGTCCCACCTGCCTTCCTCCCGTATCATGACTGGCCCAAGCAGGAGGAGGCGGCATTCAGCCGGCCTCCAAGCATCTGACGCCACATGAGACTCACCAGCTTATTTTTGTTTCTGGGTACTGGTCACACGACCTGCTCACCGGCTCCTCACTCCCAGACCTTCTGCTCACCAGCACTGCCACCCACGAGGGGCAGCACCATCCCCTCCCAGTTACCTCCAAATCATCCCCCTAGCGCCACAGCCAGCTCAGAATGATTTGTTCTGTCGAGAGAGGGGCCTATCAATTATTTCTCTGGAGCAGCCCAGGGCCTTCCAGATGCCCAGGAGGGTCGGTGTCCCAGCTTTCCAGAGAAGGAGACAGTAAAACAGATACCAATACCTGCGGGCACCCTGGACCGGCCCTGACCAACATTCCCCTTCCCGTGCCTGCCACCCTACAAACCCCAAAATCACTTTTTTTTTTTTTTTTTTTTTTTTTGAGATGGAGCCTTGCTCTGTCACCTAGGTTAGAGTGCAGTGGTGTGATCTCGGCTCACTGCAACCTCCACCTCCTGGGTTCACTGCCTCAGCCTCCCGAGTAGCTGGGACTACAGGCACCTACCACGATGCCCAGCTTATGTTTGTATTTTTAGTGGAGACGGGGTTTCACCATATTCGCCAGGCTGGTCTTGAACTCCTGATCTTGTGATCCGCCCGCCTCGGCCTCCCCAAGTGCTGGGATTACAGGCATGAGCCACTGCGTCCGGCCCAAAATCACTTTCTGATGCAACACCTTGTCCAGCCTCCAAAGGCACCCTGAGGTTCACCCATGTCATGGTCCAGGAGACTGAGGTTCAGAGAGGGAAAGCCACTTGCCCAGGGTTACACAGCTCACCAGGATCTTGACTCCCAACACAGTGACCCCCCCTACTCCCGTCCTCACACACGGACCTTCCCCTACTCTTGAGGGGGCTTTCCTGCCAGCACCCACACCCCCCTGACCACCCGAAGACCCTGGTCAGAGGCTTCCCTGCCAGCAAACCCTCCTACTCCAGGCAAAGCATCAGGAAATGAGAAATGCCTTTTTTTTTTTTTTTTTTTTTTGCCTCTCTCACCCAGGCTGGAGTGCAGTGGCGCAATCTTGGCTCACTGCAACCTCCTCCTCCCCAGTTCAAGCGATTCTCATCCCTCAGCCTCCCTAGTATATGCGACCACAGATGCACGCTACCACGCCAGGCTAATTTTGGTATCTTTAGTAGAGACAGGGTTTCACCATGTTGGCCAGGCTAGTGTCGAACTCCTGGTCTCAAGTGATCTGCCTGTCTCAGCCTCCCAAAGTGCTGGGATTTCAGGGGTGAGCCACCGCACCCAGCTGAGAAAGACCTTCTTTTTACCAAAAGTTCAGAAGCCCTACCACATTGGTTCCAGGTGTGACTTGGGCCCAAACTGCAAACCTCAGGCCCATCTGAGTCTTTCAGGGAGGACCGAATCCCATAGCAACAGGAAGGGCCGCAGCAACAAGTTTTTCAGGGGGCCAGAGCATGTGCACAGAGGAGCCACAACCACAGACGGCTGTTTGCGCACCTGCAAGCAGTGGTGGGCACACGGGTAACTCAGAGAATCTACGTGGGAAACCCAGCCAGAGACACACCGACGTCAGCCAACCTGAGCCACGCAGGAAGGAGTAGGCCGTGCCAGCTCCAGACTGGCCTGGCTGGAAGATCAACAGGACGTGAGAACCAAGCTCTAAAAATAGCCACCTCCTGGGACAATCGCTTGAGTCCAGGAGTTTGAGTCCAGCCTGGGAAACACGGCAAAACCCCGTCTCTACAAAACATTTTAAAAATTAGCTGGGCCTGGTGGTGCATGCCTGTGGTCCCAGCTACTAGGGAGGCTGAGATGGGAGGATTGCTTTAGCCCTGCAAGTGGAGGCTGTGGTGAGCTATGATTGCATCACTGCATTCCAGCCTGGAAGACACAGAAAGACCCTGTCTGTCTGTCTGTCTCTCTCTCACACACACACACACACACACGAAAACACAGCCACCTCCCAGTGAAGACTGGAGAATGGTGTGACAGGCTCCAAGCTGGGCATGAGAATGCCCAGGTCCCTCCGTCCCTCGACTCACATACAGCTCTCGGGCGTCCAGGGCATGACATCTGCTCAGATAGCATTTCCTCTCAAGGAGCCTTGTGGCCACATGTGTCTTGGTGGGTCATTCAGGAAAACCCCAGTCCCCCGCTGCCACCCGACAGTTCTTCCATCCTGCCAGGTCATTTCTACACAAGACACTCCTCACATAGAACCAGAGCTGCATGTGAGCCCTGGGGGTACCCACGGGGAGGGAGCGCAGTTAGTGGAGCTCAGCTTCCCATTAGCTTCCAGTTAGTGGAGCTCAGCTTCCCAGCAGCCTCTGGCACTCACCAACCCATCCATGCTCCAAAAAGGAGACCCCCAAATGGAGGTTCCTCGCTGTCCTTTGGGTCCTGCCACAGTGTATCCCCCTCCTCTGCTAATTGCAGTCATAACAGCAGCCAACAGGTCCTGTGCCTGCCTCCTCCAAGCCACACATGGAGCCTCATGGGGAAACTGAGGCTCAGACGTTAAGTGACTTGGCCCTGGTGACACAGCTGGGGGGCAGCGGGGCCTGGTTTCAAAGCCAGGCTTCACACTGGAACCTCAGCTGCTCCTGGAGCAGGGATGTTCTGATAGGAGACAAAGGGCAGGACGTCTACTCTTCCCAGAGCACCCATGTTCCAGCCCTGCTGCTATTAATACCATGGGTAAACTCAGATGCTTCTCCTTCCTCCTCCCCTTGCCTTTTTTTGTCCAAAGACTGGAAAAGAGCAGGTCCACATCCCCCCACCCCAGGGAGGGTCGGCTACTCTGAGCAACAGGGGCCCCCAGGTTGGCCCAGTAACCAGGTATCCAAGGTTAGGCTGCCCTAAACCGCGCAGCTCCGGGCACTCATTCTCCCCCATCTGACCACGCAGATGCCCGGCCTTCGGGCAAGAAACCACGCTCTGATTCTCGCTATTCTGAATGCGCTTTACAAAACCTCGCAGCAGCTGCATCGAGCTATTCATTAGCTGACAGCCGAGACCTTCAGGCGGAACCAGACGGATGGTTTTGGGGTTTCTCACCTCTCAGTTTCCATTCGCTAGGAGGGGAAACCGGGGGCTTAGACCACAGGGTTAGTGACCTCCGGGCCAGACCCTTGGCTTCCTGTTCTCTCTCCTCACCTGCGAACCCCAAACTCCTCTCCCAAGTGTTTCCCTCCCGTGATGGGCGCAGAAAGGACGCACGTCCCTGCCCTCCCCGGCCCTTTGTAAAGTTTGCCATTTCTCTGTCCCTCATCCCTCGCTTTTCTGGTTTTGAGACCTGTCTTACTTCCCTGCATGGGTAATATCCACCGTCTTCTCCCTCAGTCTCCTCGGTGAGGAAGCCTTCTCCCTCCCTGGCACATACACAGGCTTGGGGGAGCCCGGGGCGCCACGATATTCTCTGCGCCCTGGAGGCTCCCTGGGGACGTCCCGCACCCTCCTGGCTCGCCCCAGCCCGGAAGCGCCTTCTTTGGGGCGCCTGGCGCTGGATTCCCGACCCGTCCCCAGGTTGTTCCCGTCGGGAAGCGTGCAGGTCGCCCTGGCCTGGGAGGACGGCGAGGAGGGGGCGCGTAGCCCTTCCCTGGCCCGGCCTTCTCTCTGCGGGACCTGCCCGAGCTGTGCCGACCCCGGCGCGGCGCTGCACCAAACCCTCGCCAAGTGCGCCCTTCGCGTCTCCGCGGTCCCTGCGCGCTCGTAGCCGCCGCCGCCCGGGCGTCCTCGGGGCTTGCTGCGAGGGCCGGGCCGGACCCGGAGCTGCCCCTGCCCAGCTGCCCCGGCACGGAGGTCCCTCTCCGTCCCCCCGCCCCCGAGTCTACTCCGCGCGCCCCCTTACCTCGCAGTCCCGCGTCCGCCGGAGCCGGCAGAGGCCGCGCCGGGCACCGAGCCCCGGGCAGCAGCGTGGGCAGCTCGGCCTGGGCAGGGAGGATCGGGAGGTCCCCGTGACGTCAGCGCGCGGGGCAGGGACCGAGGCGGGCTGGACTGGGGCCGGTGTGGGGCTGCGAGCGGGACAGGAGGGCCACACCCCTCCCGGCGCTCAGTGTCCTGCCCCACTCCCTCCAGCTGCCCGCGGTGCAGCTCATGTGGGCCCCTCCAGCCGCCCAGAAACACCTGGGCAGGGGGCTCCAGAGCCTAAAGCCAAGCAGGTGAGGGAAGTCAGCCGGCGCCAGTTCATGCCTCCCCAGGTGAGAGAAATAAACCAGGCTACCCGGCAAGGCGCCAGGTGAGGAGGTGAACCAGGCCACCAGTTAAGGCCCAGGTGAGAGAGGTGAACCAGGCCTCCAGGTTAGCCCCATGGTCAGTGACCCTGAGGATGGGCGCCCTGCTCTGCCCTGACCAGCTGTGAGCGCAGCCCTGGCCCTGTGCCAGCTACGAAGAGATGGAAAGGACTCTAAGTGTGGGAGGATGACCGAGCCCAGCCCTGGCCCCGAAGGCCGGCACGAGGGCTCCAGACAGAGGCCAGAGGCTTTTTCCTCATACTGCCCTTTTCCTCTCTGCAAACCCTCCCAGTACCAGCTTCCCTCGGGCAGCCTCCCACCAGCTCTGCTTCACCGTGCAGACATGCCCCCCACGCCCTCAGCAGCGCCCCACAGATGGCTGAGAGATTCGTCACCATCGTCCCACACCAGTGCAAAGAATTTTTTTTTTTTTTTTTTTTTTCTTGGAGTCTCACTCTGTCGCCCAGGCTGGAGTGCAATGGTGCAATCTCGGCTCACTGCAACCTCTGCCTCCCAGGTTCAAGTGATTCTTCTGCCTCAGCCTCCCGAGTAGCAGAGATTACAGGCGCCCACCACCATGTCCAGTTAATTTTTGTATTTTTAGTAGAGACAGGGTTTCACCTTCTTGACCAGGCTGGTCTTGAACTTCTGACCACATGATCCATCCACCTCGGCCTCTCAAAGTGCTGGGAGTACAGGCATGAGACACCACGCCCAGCCATGAGGAATTGTTTTAAGCCTTAAGAAATAACAACACAGCTGGACTCGGTGGCTCATGCTTGTAATCCGAGCACTTTGGGAGGCTGAGGCAGACAGATCACAAGGTCAGGAGTTCGAGACCAGCCTGGCCAATATGGTCAAACCCCGTCTGTACTAAAAATACAAAAATTAGCCGGGCACGGTGGTGGGTGCTTGTAGTCCCAGCTACTACTCTGGAGGCTGAGGCAGGAGAATCACTTGAACCTGGGAGGCAGAGGTTGCAGTGAGCCGAGATTGTGCCACTGCCCTCCAACCTGGGCGACAAAGCAAGATTCTGTTTCAAAAAAAAAGAGAGAGAGAAAGAAAAAGAAATAACACAACACTAGGTGTCCAGTGTGCAAAATTTGGAAAATTATGAAAAATAAAAACAAAAAGAAAACCCCATAAGCCAACTGTGTAGAGGTAACCTCTCTTCTTGTCAGACATCCTTCTGATCCCCTTTTCCACCTCATTGAAATATATTTTTTAAAAAAATTTTTTGGCCGGGCGCAGTGACTCACACCTGTAATCCCAGCACTTTGGGAGGCTGAGGCAGGCGGATCACAAGGTCAGGAGATTGAGACCATCCTGGCTAACACGGTGAAACCCCGTCTCTACTAAAAAATACAAAAAATTAGCCAGACGTGGTGGTGGGCGCCTGTAGTCCCCGCTGCTTGGGAGGGTGAGGCAGGAGAATGGTGTGAACCTGGGAGGCGGAGCTTGCAATGAACCGAGATTGCGCCACTGTACTCCAGCCCGGGCAACACAGGGAGACTCTGTCTCATAAATAAATAAATAAATAAATAAATAAATAAATAAATAAATATTTTTTGAGACAGGATCTTGCTCTGTTGCCCAAGCTGGAATGCAGTGGTACAAACGTGAGTCACTGCAGCCTCGACCTCCTAGACTCCAGCAATCCTCCTCCCTCAGCCTCCTGAGTAGCTGAGACTACAGGTACATGCCATCACACCTGGCTAATTTTGAAACTTTTATGTAGAGATGGGATCTTGCTATGTTGCTCAGGCTGGTCTCAAACTCCTGGGCTCAAGCGACCCTCCCAGCTCGGTCTCCCAAAATGTTGAGATCACAGGTGTAAGCCACCATGCCCAGCCTAAATACGTATTTTAAGGGATTCACACCACATACTGCGTTCTACAGGCAGTCCGTGACTTCACACCCATCAATAGCCAGAAGTCTGTCTCCACACCCTGATGGTCTGCGCTGGACTCCGTGTCATGAATCTGTCACCTGGTTTGGGACATTCTGGTTTCTCCTGGTGTCTCACTAGCATACATCACTGTGATAAATGATCTTGTTTCCACAGATGTTTGTACAGGTATCTGGTTCCCCCTACCTCGGGATAAATTCCTACAAATAAATTCTGGCTCACAAAGCTGCACTTTTTGACACGTGTTGCTGTGGGGGATTTTCCAGGTTATTTCTGTTGGGGATGAAGAACTCAGAACCTGAGAAAAGATGAATTTTGTTTGTTTGTTTGTTTTTGAGACAGAGTCTCACTCTGTCAGCCGGACTGGAATGCATGGCACAATCTCTGTTCACTACAACCTCCACTTCCTGGGTTCAAGTGATTCTCCTGCCTCAGCCTCCTGAGTAGCTGTGATTACAGGTGCCAGCCACCATGTCCAATTAATTTTTTGTATTTTTAGGAAGGACAGGGTTTCATCATATTGGCCAGGCTGGTCTCGAACCCCTGACCTCAAATGATCCACCCGCCTCAGCCTCCCAAAGTGCTGAGATTACAGGCGTGAGCCACCGAGCCTGACCAGAATGTTCTGTCCTAAAACTGCTTATTACAAAGAAATTGTGGAATACCCTTCTCTGGCCCCCCACGCCCCTCCCTGAATAGCTACAGGGATGGGAGCCACCGGAAAAGGAAGCATGTGTTGAGCCCGGAGTGGCAGTTCCTCCTCTGTCTGTTGGGTCAGCCCAGGAGACTGGAAGCCCAGATGAGTAGGGTCCCTCCTAGGTGCCCCAAGGTGGGTGGCGCCATGCCCAGTGCCAGGTCCCCTGGAACATAGAGGCAGCCTGCTGATGACCTGGCCTCTGCCAGCCAAGGCTTCAGGCAGCCAACGCACTGTCCACACTGCACCGGTGACACACTGGTCTCCACACCAGCAGACTGCACACCCCTTTATGGTTGAAGCTACCTGGTCAGAGTCTATTCTAGAAAGAGGCAGTGATATGGGGACCCCTGTCCTTTCAGCGATGAACAAAGAGGGCTGCCCCCACCTTCGTCCCCATCACCATCCTCTGACCCGGGCAGACCTGGGGTTAAAAGATAGCCATGGTAGGGGGGAGGGATAGCATTAGGAGATATACCTAATTTAAATGACGAGTTAATGGATGCAGCACACCAACATGGCACATGTATACATATGTAACAAACCTGCACGTTGTGCACATGTACCCTAGAACTTAAAGTATAATAAAAAAAAAAGAGAGAGAGAGAGAGAGCCGTGTGGCCTGGGGAAGCTGCTTCATCTTGCCCTGCCTCAGTTTCCCCAGGGTGGGTTAAATAGTGGCCCCCAAAAGATGTGCCTACTTGCACCCTCAGAATGGGACCTTATTTGGAAACTGAGTCTTTGCAGATATGGTTAAAGTAAGGATCTCACGATGAGGTCATCCTGGGTCAGAGTCAGGGTGGGCCCTAAATCCAATGCAAGTGACCTTATAAGAGACAGAAAGAGGTTCCTCATTGGAGGAACGAGACAATGTAAAAAATAATAACAATTTTTTTTTTTTTTTTTTGAGATGGAGTCTCACTCTGTCACCCACGCTGGAGTGCAATAGCATGATCTTGGCTCACCGCAACCTCTGCCTGCCTCAGTGCTTCTCCTGCCTCAGCTTCCTGAGTAGCTGGGATTACAGGAGCCCGCCACCAAGCCCAGCTAACTTTTGTATTTTCAGTAGAGACGGTGTTTCACTGTATTGTTCAGGCTGGTCTTAAACTCCTGACCTCGAGTGATCCACCTGCCTCGGCCTCCCAAAGTGCTGGGATTACAAGCATGAGCCACCACACCCAGCCAACAATGTTTTTAAAAGAGAGAGAAAGAGGCTGGGCGAGGTGGCTCATGCCTGTAATCTCCAACACTTTGGAAGGCTGAGGCAGGAGGATCACTTGAGCCCCGGAGGTGGAGACCAGCCTGGGCAGCATCTCTAGAAAAAATTGTAAAACACAGACAGAAAGTAGAAGACACAGAGACACAGAGGAAAAGGTGGAGATGGGAGTGGTGCAGCCACAAGCCAAGGACACCTGGAGCCCCCAGAAGCGGGAATAGGCGGGAAGGACCTTCCCCTGGAGCCCTGTGCAGAAGTTCGGCCCTGCCCCAGCCTTGACTTCAGATCTCTGCCCTCCAGAATTGACAGTCAATGTGGGCTGTTTGAAGCCACATAGCTGTGGTCATTTGTCACAGCAGCTGCAGGAAACTCATTCACATTGGAAAACAGGAAAATGCTTCGCACAGGTTTTATAAGGATGAGGAAAACTCTCCCAGGGGGCTTGGCACACGGAGTCCTAGGAAGCAGCAGCTGCTCACTCAGCAAACTTGAGCCCCTGCGTGTGCTGGGCGCAGGGCCGCAGGGTCGCGGGACAGGAGCTTGGCCTCTCTGCAGCTCAGCCCTGCTCCAAGGCCAGCAGGAAAGGGTGCAGGCAGACAGCACTGTGGGGACAGAGGAGGACAGCGCTGAGGCTGACTTCACCACACAGCAAGATGAGCCGGGGTCGAGGGCAGAGATGGGGGCATGCCAGGTGGAAGGAACCGTGCAAGCAGAGGCCTGCCTGTCAGAATGTGTGTGGGGCTCTGGGCAAAGACAGGTGCAGGAAGTGGGGCAGGGCCAGGGGAGCAGGAGAAGAGATGAGGCCGCATCCGGGAAGGGGGGTTGCTGAGGGCCAGGGGCTGGGGGGTGAAGGGGCTCGGAACACAAGCAGGGGAGCCGTGCATGGCTCCAGCAGGGGTTTCCATGGCCTGACACTGAGGTCTCCTGGGCGCAGCAGGTGACGTCCAGGTAGGAGGCAAAGGGGTCTGAATCCCGGCCCAGGCAGGATGCACGGGGCCAGACCCCAGCACTGCCTGTGGCACTTGGGGTGCCCTAGCACAGAGTATAGTCAAGGCCTCCTCCCTGCCATGGGCTCCCTGCCCGTACCTCAGTTTCCCCAGGTCTCCCTGGAGCTATCGCTGTAGCACTGTAGGAACGCAAAGCAAAGCTAAGGACCCTCCTATCGGCCTGATGCCTCCTGGGCAGCCATTCTTCAAGGGACCATGTGCTGGGGGCCCACCTGGTGTCACCTCGTGCTAGACACAAGACCCTGACCCCTGGAACTGCAGTACCCGCCCCCCACCCTGTCCTGGGGTAGCTGGGGACCCTCTCAGGCCTGAGGGGAGGACAGCAGCTCCCAGCACGAGGAGCACGCCGCTGCACGGTTGGGGCCAAGCAGGGCGAGCTCCCAGACAGGCTCAGCTGGCCCTGGCCCCGGCCCAGCCTCCCCGTGCCCAGCCTGTGAGGCCGCCCTTTGAGCTTCTGGATTAGTATTCACGCCGGGTCCCCAGCTCTGAAAGTCCTTGTTCCCTCCAGAGAGCAGCCAGGGCGGCTGGGGCTGGAGGGATGCTCAGTGCAAAGTGACAGCCCCAGCCATACACTGGGGCCCTTAGCCCGCTCCCCCAGGACCCCTCCTCCACTGTTGGGGCTGTCCATGGGCTCTGCCAAGGCTAGGGGACGGGAAGGGAGGCCTGTCTGTCCATCTCTCTCTCTCTCTCTCTCTCTCTCTCTCTCTCTGAGTTTGTGTCTCTGTCTGTCTCTGTCTCTTGGGGTTCTTGGTCTCTCTCTGTCACCAACTCCCTCCTCCCTCCATCCCTGTCTCCTGTCCTCTCGTGCTGCGTGCAGTCAGGGGCCGGGAGTCACTGCACGTGTAGTTTCTCCAACAGGAGAAGACACACAGGCCAGGCACATGGCAGCGAATCTCCCGTGACATCTCCCTGCACCACCCGTCCCTGGCGGGGTCTGTCTTGACTCTGAGCTGCCTGCAGACCTCCCCACAGCCCCGACAGTTGGACCCCAACAAGAATAACAAAGGCTTGGCTGGGCGTGGTGGCTCACGCCTGTAATCCCAGCACTTTGAGGCCGAGGCGGGCAGATCTCTTGGTCCCAAGAGTTTGAGAGCAGCCTGGACAACATAGCAAGACCCACCTGCATCTCTACAAAAAATTTTAAAAAATTAGGCGGGCGTGGTGGCATGCACCTGGGAGGCTGAGGTGGGAGGATCACCTGAGGCCTGGGAGGTCAAGACTGCTACGAGCCGTGATTGCACCACTGCACTCCAGCCTGGGCAAGAGTGAGACCCCATCTCAAAAAATAATACTAATAAATAACAAAAGCTACGTTGATGGTGCCCATGGTCAGGCGCACGCTGGTCAGGCCAGCTTGGGGTTTCGGGCCTGAGTGGCACCGAGCTCAACCGTGTCCCCGCTCCAGCCATGTGTCCTCAACTCTGAAACGTGGTTCTAACATGGATGGGATTTGCCACGAGGGGGCATCCATGGGAAGGGACGCAAACAGTTGGTACTCAGGGTCCTGGAAGGTTTCTGACCTGGAGGCCGCCCTGCCCGGCACCTGTGGGTCACACCGCGTTGGCAGATGCAGGGATCCTGAAGGCCTGGTGTCTGGTGATTTGGCCGGGCGCCCACCCAAGGCCACACCACGGACCATGGAAACCCCCTCGTAGTCCTCAGACGTGCCTGGCCCCTGGCTTGCCCAGCAAGGTCGCCAGGGAGGCCCGGCGTCCCTCGGGGTCGCGCCCTGGGAAGTGCATGAGCTGCACTGGGCAGGTCCATGAGGCGCGTGAGGGGCCCCAGCTCTGCAGCCAGAACCCACGGCCGAACCCACGGCCCAGCGGCTTCGTCCAAGTGGCCAGAGCTGGCCTGAAGCAGCCGAGACCCTCCTGAGCCATCACTTCTGCCTCCCACACACCCGAGCTGGGGTCGGGGCTGAAAATGAGGAGGGAGCCCCTACTCCTTGGGCGTCTCCAGCAACCCCAGCCGCAGGTGGGATCTCGGGTAGTGAGGAACAGCCGGGGTGCCCAGGACGCGCCCGGCTCCCTCTTGAGGCTTTGCTGCCTGAGGCGGCTGCATGTCTGGACTCCCAGAGGCGCCTGAAAAAGCCCTGTAGAAGCCGGGGTCTCCAGTGCCTGCTGGGTGGGTTGCACACCTGTCCAGCCTGGCAGGGCTCAGGGAGCCTGTGGGGCCGGAGACCCAGGCAGGTCCCCAGAGAGCCAAGTGCCTATTAATGGGAGCTCCGGAAGCAGCCCCCTGGTGAGACAGCTCTGGGGATGCCACGAGCACCCAGACCTTCTCAGTGCCTCCCATCCCAGGAAACCATATCATCCCGGCCCTGCCCTCCTCCTCCAAGTGCCACTGTCACCAAGGAGCATCTAGTAAACCTCCAAAATCTCTCTCAACTGCCCGCCCCACCCAGGCTAGCTACAGACTCCCCGGCCTCCACACAGCCCCTTCCAAGCCACTTGCCCCCAACAGGAAGCCTTTCAAAGACCATGTCTCACCACTGCCAGCTGTCAGCTGCATCCCTCGGCTCTGTCTGCCCCAGCCTCACATCCCTAGTTCCTACCTCCAGAGTTTCTCTGCCTACGAGGCCCCCTGCACCCCGAGCTGGGCCTCCTCAAGTCGGATGAAGCCCCAGCCTCCTTCACGGCCATGACCCCTCACCACCTCTCCCGAGCTCCAGACTCCGTCCTTCCTTCCCTGGCCTCCTGGCCTTTGCCCGGGCTGTGCCCTCCACCTGGAGCAGCGGCCTGGATGCCTTCCACCCCACATTTAGGCTTCAGACCCCACAGCTGCCTCTTCCCAGAACCCTCCCGGCACGCACTTTGACGACTCTCACAAGTACCTGTTCAGCGTCAGCCTTTGCCCAGGAGTACAGGCTGGGGACAAGGGCAGCGGCCGCCTCTGCCGGTTCTGTCAGCACCTAGTGCGATGTCCAGGCCACCGTGGGTGCTCAACCCGGGCGGCTGTGCTGCTGCAAGTCACAGCACCAATCAGACACCCCTATCCCCACACACACCCTGCACCGGCCCACACGGCCATCACACTCAGAACACATGCTCTGATGCAGCTGCACTGTTGGTACACGCACAGGCGCACACACCCACACGCACAGGCGCACACGTGGGGGCACGCATGCTGGGGCGCCCTGACCTCCCCGCACGCCCTCCTGCAGCCGCCCCGGCCTCTGTCCCCACGCGTGTCACACACAGCCGGGCGTGCTTGCTCACGCCGTACCGAGACGTGGTTCCAGCCGGCGCCCGGAGCTCGATCAGGAGAGCTGCTGTTGGCCGCCTCTCCCTGCCAGCGTTTGCCAAGCGGTTTCCATGACGACACGTCTTGGCTCCGACAGGAACCAAGGAGTGTGGGGAAGAGGGTCCCCACGGAGGGGGCGAGGCGAGGCAGGAGGTCTCTGCATCTTCAGGCTCCCGGTAGGCATGGGGGACCCCACAAGTGCAGACACCCCCCCAACCCCAAGCCAGGCTTGCACCCCGAGGAGGAGGCTCTGGGATGGTCCCTCTGGGCTGCCTGGCACAGGAACTGACTTAGGTCACTCAGTCATTCAACAAACTTTCTGGAAGAGCCACTTTGTGCTCGCAGCTGGGGCTGCGATGCTGCCCAAGACATGGGCTCGCAAGAGGCTCAGAGTCGAATCCTGAGGTTAAACTGACGTCCCCGCCACCCCACTGAAGGCCCCATCTAGCAGGTTGGCCCGTGGCTCCCTAAGCCCCAAGGCCCACCAAGCACCTTCTCAAAGCGGGGTTCCCCTCTGTGGTAGATCAATTATAAACATGACCCCAATGCCCCACTCCTTCCTGAATCACCATGCCCTTTGCCGTGTGACTTTGCCCCAACTCCTACCTAGAGGTGGCATCTACTTCCCCATCCTTCAATCTGAGCCTGTCTTATGACTTGCTGTGGCCAGTAAAAGGTGACAGCAATGACATTCCCAGCTCTGAGCTTAAACCTCCATGGACCTGTGCGCCTCTGCCTGCTCTCTCCGACTCCTGCTATCGCAGAAGAACGAGCCGGGCTGCTTTGCAGGAAGGCAAGAGGGCGATGGAGCCTGGGTCACCCTAGCTGAGGCCATCCGGGACTAGCTAGCTCCCAGCCGCCCCCAGATGTGCGAGGGAGCCCAGCCAGGACTCGCCATGCAAAGCAATGAGCAGCAGCACCGCCCAGCCCTTCTTTAATACTAAGGAAATGTGAAGTCATGGGTTTGGAGCTATTTGTTACTCAGCACTAGCTAACTGATACCCCTCTCTCCAGGGCCCTGGCCAGCAGCTGCCCCACCTCAGCACAGGCCAGAGGCTCTAGAAGTTGCCAGGGGTGCTGAGAACCAGGCCATGGGGAGGGCTGGATTCCACTGGCTAACAGTGCCAGAGGGTGCCAGGGGCAGAGCTTGTGGGAGGGGGTTCCCATGTCAATTCCGTGGCAGGAGCTACTGAAGCAGAAGCATGACTCTCCACTGCCTTTCTTTGCCTTGGTTTTTCCCCCTGTGAAATGGGCCCATCCCCCTGTCCTGTCTCCTGGGGCTGCCTGGTAAGGTAGTGTGTGTGGCAGCTGGATGCGGATCAACTATGTGCCAGGGCTGGGCTGCAACCTAGGGATAGAGGCCCATTGCTGCCTTCTAGGGACCCACAACTGAGAAGGTGGCATCACTAATCCCAGCTCACAGACTGGAAACAGTGGGGAGAGGAGGGCGGTTTGCCTGAGGCCCAGGACACACAGAAGCAGGTGGGCGTGGCCACAAGCCCCAGCTGAGGCTGAGCTGGTCGTTGTCTTCATGTTTTTCTCCCCGTGGTCACCTTTTTGGAAATATTGCACTTCCTGAGCTAACTGCACTTATGAGGTAATGATTGGTACGAGTTTATAGTCTCTCTCTTTTTTTTTTTTTTTTTTTGAGATGGAGTCTTGCTCTGTCGCCCAGGCTGGAGTGCAGTGGCCGGATCTCGGCTCACTGCAAGCTCCGCCTCCCGGGTTTACGCCATTCTCCTGCCTCAGCCTCCAGAGTAGCTGGGACTACAGGTGCCCACCACCGTACCTAGCTAATTTTTTGTATTTTTTAGTAGAGACGGGGTTTCACTGTGTTAGCCAGGATGGTCTCGATCTCCTGACCTCGTGATCCGCCCGTCTCGGCCTCCCAAAGTGCTGGGATTACAGGCTTGAGCCACCGCGCCTGGCCTTTTTTGTTTGTTTGTTTGTTTTTGAGACAGTGTCATTCTTTCACCCAGGCTGGAGTGCAGTGGCACGATCTCGGCTCACTGCAACCTCTGCCCCCTGGGTTAAAGCAATTCTCCTGCCTCAGCCTCCTGAGTTGCTGGGATTACAGCCACCACGCCCAGCTAATTTTTGTATTTTTAGTAGAAACGGGGTTTCACCATGTTGGCCAGGCTGGTCTTGAACTCCTGACCTCAAGTGATCCACCCGCCTTGGCCTCTCAAAATGCTGGGATTACAGGCATGAGCCACTGCGCCCGGCTCACTCTTTTTTTTTCTCTTTGGGACAGAGTCTCACTCTGTTGCCAGGATAGAGTACAGTGGTATGATTTTGGCTCACTGTAAACTCTGCCTCCCAGATTCAAGTGATTCTCCTGCCTCAGCTTCCTGAGTAGCTGTGATTATAAGTGCCCGCCAACATACCCAGCTAATTTTTGTATTTTTAGTAGAAATGGGGTTTCACCATATTGGCCAGGCTAGTCTCGAACTCCTGACCTCAAGTGATCCACCCGCCTTGGCCTCTCAAAATACTGGCGTGAGCCACTGCGCCCGGTTCACTCCTTTTTTTGAGACAGAGTCTCACTCTGTTGCTAGGATAGAGTACAGTGGTGCAATTTTGGCTCACTGTAACCTCTGCCTCCCAGATTCAAGTGATTCTCCTGCCTCAGCCTCCCGAGTAGCTGGGAATACAGGCACCCGCCACCATGCCCCGCTAATTTTTGTATTTTTAGTAGACGGGGTCTCACCATGTTGGCCAGGCTGGTCTTGAACTCCTGGGCTCAAGAGATCTGCCCGCCTCGGCCTCCCAAAGTGCTGAGGTTACAGGTGCGAGCCACTGCACCAGGCCCTGCAGTCTCTTTTCACCAGGCACGGTAGTTCGGCGTTACTGCCCGGGCCCTGCAGTCTCTTTTCACCAGGCATGGTGGTTCGGCGTTACCGCCTGGGGGGCAGCTGATCCGCACTGTTCCCCCCGCTCTGAGTTCCCCCAGGCCAGAGCTGAGAGCCAGGCTCACCACATCTCTGCAGGAGAACCTGGTATCTGAGTCCAATTTTCCTCCAGCACGAGGCCTGGCATTTAGTTACCTGCTATCTTGTCCACTGTTCAGTGTTCTTGGCCTTTGGATATTTCACCTGGCGTGTTTCATTGTCTTCAGGGAAATGGCTGGTCCAGGCACCCAGCCTGCTGTCACCGGGAAGGGACATGTGCCCTGAGACGGGGCTGACGTCACTGCTGCACTCCGGTGGGGCACACCAGCCCACGGCTGTGCCGCCCGGGAGGTGCCCTTCTGTTGGAGGGCATTTGCCAAAACCAGCAATGGTTCTCATTCTGTGGCCGCGTGGGGTCAAGAGGAGAGAAGTCAGGGCCAGTCCTGCCCAAAATGGGGAGCATTATAGAAAACCTTTCCACCTTAAGCTGAAAACCTAAAGGGCTACACTCTTAGGGTAAGAATGAATCGGAGGGCCGGGCGCGGTGGCTCAAGCCTGTAATCCCAGCACTTTGGGAGGCCGAGACGGGCGGATCACGAGGTCAGGAGATCAAGACCATCCTGGCTAACACGGTGAAACCCCGTCTCTACTAAAAAATACAAAAAACTAGCCGGGCGAGGTGGCGGGCGCCTGTAGTCCCAGCTACTCCGGAGGCTGAGGCAGGAGAATGGCGGGAGGCGGAGCTTGCAGTGAGCTGAGATCCGGCCACTGCACTCCAGCCTGGACAACA
>NC_045441.1:2228950-2242008 GCF_002776525.5 Piliocolobus tephrosceles
GGGGGGGGGGGGAGTGGCGGGGGGGGGGGGCTGCAGGGGGGCGGGACCCGGCCCAGCGCCCCCCACCCGGGAAAAAGAGGGCGACCCTCTGTCAAAAAAAAAAAAAAAAAAAAAGAATGAATCAGAATTAGCCCTGCTCCCTCCACAGGAAAGACACTTGGTGCTAAGAGAAGCAAAAAGAAAAAGTTCTTGAGAAGTTAGGGCAACAGGTCTTCTCCAGCACAGATTTGAGGCCCAAGAATGCAGAGAACTCCAAGCACTCGATGCGTTGTTTTGACACAGGTTATCTCTCTGTCACCCAGGATGGAGCACGGTGGCGTGATCATGGCTCAATGCAGCCTCGAACTCCTGCGCTCAAGCAATCCTCCCACCTCAGCCTCCCAAGTAGCTGGAACTTCAGGTGCATACCACCATGCCCAGCTAATTAAAAAGAAAAGAAATACACCAGGTGCAGTGGCTCACACCTGTAATTCCAGCACTTTGAAAAGCCACAGCGGGTGCATCACCTGAGATTAGGAGTTCGAGACCAGTCTGGCCAAACTGGTGAGACCCGGTCTCAAATAAAAATACAAAAATTAGCCAGGTGTGGTGGTGGGCGCCTGTAATCCCAGCTGTTGGGGAGGCGGAGGCAGAACTGCTTGAACCCAGGAGGTGGAGATTACAGTAAGCCAAGATCACACTACTGCACACTAGCCTGGGCAACAAGAGTGAGACTCTGTCTCAAAACAAAAAAAAAAATGTGTAAAGATGGGGTCTTTCTATGTTGTCCAGGCTATTCTCAAACTCCTGGCCTTAAACAATCCTCCTACCTCAGCCTCCCAAAGTGCTGGGATTACAGGCATGAGCCACTGTGCCCAGACCTTTGAGGGGCTAGTATGTTTGGTTTACAGTGGCCTTCAGCGGGTAATGCCCCAAATTACTCCTCCCTAGTGGACTCTACCTTCATCCTAGGCCTCAAAGAATCTCTCCATCAACATTTTTCAAAGCCAGTGAGCAGCACATAGTTAAAGATGACTAAGAACACAGGGAAACAGGGCACCATGAGTGACCTGCACAGGCTTCAGACACGAGGACGGTTGTGCACTGTGTCAGACACTGGGGTGGTTGTGTGCTGTGACCGACACTGGCCAGGACTTGTTTCCAGGCACCCGGCCTAACCACAGTTCCCAGGATCCTTCCTAGCTGGGCATAGCCACACGGCTCAAGTCTGGACGATGGAATGTGGGTGATGATGACAGGAGCAACCTCCAGTCCCAGCCCATAATAAACTCTCAAAGAAGTTAGTTAAAGGAGGACCAAGTGCAGCAGCAGCACTTTGGGAGGCAGAGACAGGTGGATGACCTGAGGTCAGGAGTTTGAGGCTAGCCTGGCCAACATGGCAAAACTCCATCTCTATTAAAAATACAAAAATTAGCCAAGTGTGGTGGCACGTACCTGTAATCCCAACTACTCGGGAGGCTGAGGCAGAAGAATCACTTGAACCCAGGAGGCAGAGATTGCTATGAGCTGAGATTGTGCCACTGCACTCCAGCCTGGGTGACACAGTGAGACACTGTCTCCAAAAAAAAAAAAAAGAAAGGGGGAAGAGGAGATGAGAAGAGGAAGAAAGAGAATATCCGAAAGGATAGTGGCTAAGAATTTCCCAGAACTGATGAAAACTACTAATACACAGATTTAAGAATCCTAGTGAATTCCAAGCAGAACAAATAAAAAGAAACTCTCACCTACACAAGATAGTAAAATTGCTGAACACCAAGGACAATTCAAAAAAAAAAAAAAAAAAAAAATCTTAAAAGCAGCCAGAGGAAAAAGAGAGTTACTTTGAAAGAACGGACGTTAGACTGACAGCCAAACTCATGAACACAGAGACAGAAGTCAGGGGACGCTGGGATGCGCTGAACAAACCAACGCACTACAAGAGAGTAACTGCCTAGCTGGATGTGGTGTGGTGGCTCACGCCTGTAATCCCAGCACTTATGGAGTGCTAGGAGGATCACTTGAGGCCAGGCTGGTCTCGAACTCCTGGTCTCAAACTCGAATTCCAAAGTGCTGGAATTACAGGCGTGAGCCACTGCGCCCGGCCCCCAGGAATAACTTTAACCAAAGAGGTAGAAGATCTGTACACTGGAAACTGTTAAGACACCAATTTAAATAAACTGCAGAGGACACAAATAAATGGAAAGATATCCCATGTTCATGGATGAGAATGACAATTTTTTTTTTTTTTTTTTTTTGAGACAGTCTCGCTGTCACCCACGTTGGAGGGCAGTGGCGTGATCTCTGCTCACTGCAAGCTCTGCCTCCCAGGTTCACGCCATTCTCCTGCCTCAGCCTCCCAAGTAGCTGGGACTACAAGTGCCCGCCACCATGCCCGGCTATTTTTTTTGTATTTTTAGTAGAGATGGGGCTTCACTGTGTTAGCCAGGACGGTCTCGATCTCCTGACCTCGTGATCCACCCACCTCAGCCTCCCAAAGTGCTGGGATTACAGGCGTGCGCCACTGTGCCCGGCGACTAACATTTTTTAAATGTCCATACTATCCAAAGTGCTCTACAGCCTCAATGCAATTCCTATCAAAATTCCAATGGCATTTTTCACAGAAGTGGAAAAAACAATCCTAAAATTCATATGGAACCACAAAAGACCCCAGAGCCGAAGTAATTGTGAAAAAGAACAAAGCTGGTGGCCTCACATTACCTGACTTCAAAGTATACTACAAAGTTAGAGTAAGCAAAACAGGATGGTACTGGCATACAAACAGACACACAGACCAGTGGAACAGAACAGAGTATAGAAATAAACCCTCATGATTAGTCTTTGACAAGGGTGCCAAGAATACACAGTGGGGAAAGGATAGTCCCTTTAATAAGAGAGGACCAGACTACTCAGGAGGCTGAGGCAGGAGAATCGGTTGAACCCGGGAGGCAGAGGTTGCAGTGAGCTAAGATTGTGCCATCGCACTCCAGCCTGGACAAGAGTGAGACTCTGTCTCAGTAAATAAATACGTAAATAAATAAAAGAGGACCTAGGGAGACTATCTCTACAAAGATTTTAAAAATTAATTGGGTGTGGTGGCATGCGCCTATAGTCCCAGCTACTTGAGAGGCTGAGGCAGGCAGATGGCTTGAGCCCAGGAAGTTGAGGCTGCAGTGAACTGACCATGCCACTGCACTCCAGCCTGGGCCACAGAGCAAGATCCCACCTGTAAAACAAACTAAAACATCACTGGGTGCAGTGGCTCATGCCTATAATCCCAGCACTTTGGGAGGCCAAGGCAGGCAAATGACTTGAGCTCAGAGAGCAGCCTGAGCAACATGGTGAGACTTTGTCTCTACAAAAAAAACACCCCAAAAAAGTAGCCAAGCATGGTGACCTGTGACTGTAGTCCCAGCTGAAGGCTGAAGTGGGAGGATCACTTGAGCCTGGGATGTACAGGCTAGTGAGCTGAGATTGTATCACTGCACTGCAGCCTGGGGGACAGATCAAGACTCTAAATAAATAAAGATAAAAATAAAATAAATTGGCCGGGCGCAGTGGCTCACGCCTGTAATCCCAGCACTTTGGGAGGCTGAGGTGGGCGGATAACCTGAGGTCAGGAGTTCGAGACCAGCCTGGCTAAAAGGGTGAAACTCCATTTCTACTAAAAATACAAAAAATTAGCCAGGCATGGTGGCGTGTGCCTGTAATCCCAGCTACTTGGGAGGCTGAGGCAGGAGAATCGCTTGAACCCAGGAGGCAGAGGTTGCAGTGAGCCAAGATCATGCCACTGCACTCCAGCTTAGGCAACAAGAGCGAAACTCCATCTCAAAAGAAAGAAAGAAAGAAAGAGACAGAGAAAGAGAGAGAGAGAAAGAAAGAGAGAGAAAGAAAGGAAAAGAGAGAGAAAGAAAAAGAAAGAAAGGAAAGAAAGAAGGAAGGGAAGGGAGGAAGGGAGGAAGGAAGGAAGGGAGGAAGGAAGGAGAAACAGTGCTGGGAAAACTGGATATCCACATGCGAATGAATGAAACTGGACCCTTGTCTCAGATCATTATTACTAAATTAACTCAAAATGGATTAAAGACTTCAATGCCATTTATTTTGAGTAGAAAATAAGTCATTTCTTTAATACATCAAAATGTGGGATTTCTTGACCTTGCTTCTCTCCTGATCCTGGCTTCCCCAGAGGATCCACTGGGCTGGGCTTGAGCCCTGGGGATGGCAGTGTCCCACGGAAGGACGTGGCACTGCCTTCCTCGGTCCTGAACCCCAGTGGCAGAATCTGGTTCTACTTAGTAGCAGTCAGCCTCATCCCCCTGCAGGAAGCCCCCCGTGGCCAGCATGTCCTGCAGGAGGGACTGGGGGCTCTTCTCCACGTGGTCGCTGCTCTCGGCCAGTGTGCTCCGCAGGCTCTCCAGGTCTAGGGACCTGAGCATGGCCAGCACAGCCTCAGACTCCTGGTCCCCTGTGGGCTGGGCGTGCTCACCTGCCCGGCACCACGGCAGGGCGGCCTCCACTGAGGCGGTGTTGGAGCCGCCCCCGGCCTCCCGCAGGCTGCTGTAGGAAGCAATCCTGTCCCTCAGGAAGAGGAGGAGGTCACAGGACTTCTGCGCCACGGGGCGGTCGCAGTCAAACAAGGCAGAAAAGGCGAAGTCAAAGAGCCCCACGTGGCAGAAAGCCCTCAGTGCCTCGGTGAGTGGTCGGGCTGGGGCCGCCTCGGGTAGGGCCACGGCATAGGGGCAGTGGGTACGTGGCGGCCCCAACGTCTGGCCCAGGAACACCAGTGCCAGCTCCAGGCCCTGGGTGCGGACCTCCCAGTCCAGGTCCCGGCTTGCCGCCCGCAGCACAGTGGCCACGAACTGTTCCGTGTCCCGGGCCACGGCGGCGTGGCCGTCCCGCAGCCACTCGGTGAAGACTTGCATGACCGCCCTCCGTGGGAAGCCCTCCGAGTCTACGGAGAGGATGTGCAGGAGCTCTGGGAACAGGCTCTGGGGGACAGGGAGCGGGTGGGGATGGTCGGTGGGGCGGCAGGAGTGGGGCTCCCACAACAGGACCCCAGGGGCGTCAGTGGGGCTGGCCCCAGACATGGGCAGTCTAGGGCCACACCCCACTCTGGCACCTTCCCGTGCTACGCGGTGAGCACACTGCCCTCCAATCCTCAGTTTACCCATCTGTCAAATGGAGGTAACCATGTCTAAGTGGAGGGGTGCTGGGGAGACCAGGCGGAGAGCACAGGCCTCATGCCCAGCAGAGCCCCGGGGCCTCGGCAGTCACTCCCACAGGTGCTGCCCACAGCAGCAGCTGCTCCCTCGGTGGATGCTGGCCGCTCACTCCCCCGCAAGCAGTCGAGCACACACGATGGCCAGGTGGGAGCTGCTGGCCAAGGAACCCGCCACCTCCTACCTTCTTGGCCTCTGTGTGCTCAGGGCTGGCAGGGGCTGGCAGCTGAGGAACCCAGCACTTCCTACCTGTCGGGCCTGTGTGTGCGCAGGGCTGGTGGGGGCGTGCAGGCCCCGGCTGGAAAGCTGCCCCGTGGCGGTCACTGCACTCGCTCGGACGTAACTCTCAGGGTCCTGGAGGAGCTGCCGGGCCAGCTGAGGCACCTCTGAAGCCAGGAGGGCGCATCTGAAGTCGGCCTGTCCTGGGGGTCGAAGTGGCCACATGCAGCTGTGACCGAGGGCCGAGCCTTGCCGCCTCGGCCTCTGCCTCCACCCCCTTGTGGGCAGCTGATGTGGCCCAAGTTTCTAGAGCCAGCAAGAGGCTGCTGGTGCACCCCGGCTCAGTGAGCCCCCAACAGGCGGGAAGGCAGCCCCTCCGTCTGCCAGCACTCACCTCCCCAGTGCCTGCTCAGCTGGGTCAGGAACTCAAGGGCGGAGTCCCTCACCTCCCAGCAGGGGTGGCACAGGCGCTTCTGCAGCACAGGGAACAGCTCTAGGGCGGGAAAGGGCAGGTCAGGGCGACCTTGGGGCCAGGCTCACCCTGCCCTCGGAGCCAGCTGAGCCTTTCCACCCAGTCCCTGCTGCCTCTACCCCTGCGACTCCAGCTCCATTCACCCCTGTGAGGGGCTGCGTTACCTCTGAGGAACTGCGGGATGAGGGGGCCAAGATCAGAGCAGCAGGGGGTCTTGGGTGAGCTCAGGAGCCACCTGAGTGTGGCCTGGAAGGCCTTCTTCAGAACCTGGAGCAGACAGGGCGGGCTGTAGGGCCACGAGAGGCGGAGGAGCAAGCTGTCTGCCTGTCCCTCTCACCTTCATCTGTGCTGCCCCCACTCCAGGGACAGAAATGGGGACAGGAAGTGGAGAGAGAAGGGAACGCTGGGCTTCCTTCTTTTTTAGAGACAGGGTCTCACTGTGTCACCCAGACTGGACTGCAGTGCTGCAATCACAGATCCCTGCAGCCTCCACCTCGCGGGCTCAAACAATCCTCCTGCCTCAGCCTTATGAGTAGCTGGGGCTAGAGGCACACATCACCATGCCCGGCTAATTTTTGCAGTCAAATGCTCTACTCCTGAGCTACACCCTGGGGCTAATTTTTGTATTTTTTGTAGAGATGGGATCTTGCTATGTTGCCCAGGCTGGACTCAAAGTCCTGGGCTCCACGGATCCTCCCACAGCACAGTAATCACAGCTCTGAGCCCCACACCCCTCCTAGACTGATTTTAATAAGGCAGAATCTGCTGCAGAAGCGGCTTCCCAGACTGCGAGCAGGAGGAGGCGGCGGCAGCCCCCACCAGAAGACCCACCAGCCAGGCAGCGGGATTTCTGCATCAAAACATGACCAATGACGCAGGGCACTTTTCCTTAGGATCTCAGGAGGCCCTGGGCCCTTCCTCCAAAGTTGTCCACTGTCTGCTCAGCGACAGGCGGCACAAGGTCTGTACCCGCCAGGGCCCAGCTCCGCGAGGGGCTATGGCGTGGGCACGTTCACAAATGGCGCTTAGGAGAACCCGGAGCCCACGCCCAGGGCAGTCCTGGTGCCACTTCATTTCCCTTGTCCAGAATTCCCTGCAGGCCGCCTGGCCGGCACCCCTGCTCCCCACGGCCCCACACACCCCTGCACGCTGATGTATGTTCACCAACAAGAGGCCCTGGGCCCGACGCATGCAGCCACCTGCGACATGAAGCTCTCTGAGCAGTGCCTCTGTGGCCCTGTGTGAAGGCCCCGTCCCCAGGGGCCCGCATGGGGCCAGGGCGGAGTGGGGGGTGGGTCCCACTGCCTCTGCCTCCCTCTCCTCCTTCCCTATCCCTACCGTGGGGCTGGAGCCGGGGCTCTCGAGGCACTCCAGGAGGACAGCAAGCGCCTGCGTCACCAACTCCTGGGGGCCTGAGACAGAGGTGAGCGGATAAACCACCCCCACCTCCACCCCAGGGCCCTCCCCATCAGCTCTGGGAAGGAGCAGGACAAGGCCTCATCCGCCAGCTGAAACCTCCTGCACGGCCCTGCCCCACTCTGCCCCCGCCCCAGAGAAGAAACACAGAGGGACAGCAATTCCCAGGCGCCTCCGAGCAGAAAGGAGAGTGGGGGCTTGGGTTTCGCCCAACGCCAAAGCCCTACAGAACACACTCACCAGTCCCCTCTGACAGCGTCCCCAGGAAGTCGAGGGCTGCTCGCTGGACCCGGACGCAGCCCGCCAAGGTCCCACAGAGGTGGCCCCCCACACTGGAGGCGGGGGCAGCCGAGCCATCGCAGAGCCGCAGGACAGTCACTGCAGCCCCCAGCAGGGACGCCTGGGGCCACGGCGACGGGCGCTGGGGCTGCAAGGGAGGGGAGCGTTAGCCAAGGTTGCAGTCCCACTGCCGGCGTTGATGCAGGGGCGCTGGGGCTTCGAGGCGTGTGGGGCGGAGGACATCAGCCAGGGTTGTGATCCCACGCCCGGCGTGGACGCGGGGGCGCTGGGGCTGCGAGGGGTGCGGGGCGTCAGCCCAGGTTGCGGTCCCACTGCCAGTGCGGATGCTGCCGGGCTGCATGAGGGCGGGGCCGCACCTACCAGCGGCTGCAGCTCCTCCAAGTGAGCCAGGGTGCGGCACAGGAGGCCCGCGCAGGACGACTTGGAGGCCAGGAGCGCGTCCACCGTCGCGGCGTCGTCTGCCGTCCCGTCCAGCAAGCCTGCCAGGAAAGAGCTCCCTTAGCTTCAGCCTCCCCACGGTCGCCAGCCACCCCCCGGCCACCACTCGCAGCAGAGGCCAGGACCTGGGTGCAGAGCAGCCGCTCACCAGGGATGATGGCCACGCCCCCGGTCCCCTTTCCCCTTAGTGGGAGGCCTGGGTGTGACTAAAGTGGGGTGGGGGTGGCGAGTCTGGTACTCCCATCCATCTCCCCTCCCCCAGCTGCAGGGACCCACGTTCCGCCCTCCCAGCCCTTTCTGAGCGGCGTACCTGGGGGTCCGGGGGCCTGAACTGTGGACTTCAGGACACAGGCCAGGGGCTGGAGGAGGACCTGGAAGGCCTGGGTCCTCAGTGCCTGTGGGCTGGAGACAAACAGGTAGTGAGCGCCGTGACCCTGGCTGTGAGGCAAGCTGGCTGTGCTAACATCCCCAGCAAGCCTGGGGCAAACCAGGGAGGGGGTTGGGACACCCGGCCAAAAAACAGTTTCTCTGCAGGCCACTAGCCAGGGGATGCCATGGGACAGAGAGTGGCAGGGAGACAGACCTGACCAAGGAGATGAGCCTGACACTCCCAATGTCCTTAGGAGCAGACACTGAGGGGCCTCCAGGAGGGCCCGGCCATGCACCCAGAGAGAGGGGCAGTGCCCGCTCAGGTGGACAGGGACGGGGTGCCCCCAGCCTCCTGGGTGTCCCCAGGTGTGCCATGTCTACTCTGTGGGAGGAACCTGCCCTCACATCTGGGCCCAGGTGGGGGCAGTGTCCCCATAGTGCATTCCTGCAAGGCTGGGTCTGTTCCTCCGTCCTCCCCCCGTCTACTCTCCTAAACATTCGGAGACCCCGGAGCTCAGAGCCGGGCTTTCATGGTCCCCTTGGGCCCTTTGGGCAGCGGGTCCTGAAGTCACTTCACCCCTAATGGGAGCCCACCTAGAACCCTGGCAGGACGTCCATGGCCTTCCCACCGGTCCTGACCCAGGCACTGCCGTTCCACCGCCCCCAGGCCCCCCACCTGCATGGTGTGCGTGCTGGGGAGCTATAGCACCCCCAACCAAGGCTGCGGTGGGAGGCAGGTGGGAGGGCAGCGGAGCGTAGGGCCTGGGCAGGACCATCCCGCTCTGGGCAGAGCAGCTCCGGCTATCCTTCTTACCTCTGGGGATCTCGCAGAGCTTTTCTCTGAAACAATTATTCTGTTGCTAAAGATCCTGCAGAAGCCGCCGGCCCGCACGGCCGCCACGCGCAACCCACGCACGGCCCAACCACACCCCACACGGCCGCCTGACTGTCCCTGGTTTCCGGAACTCCCCTGCCTTGAGGGCTGCGCTCTCAACCTCCCTGCCTGCCCCGGCTCCCAGCACCCGCCTCGGCATGAAACGCACCCCAGCCCATACCAGTGCTCGAGTTTCAGGATCCCCAAAGCCAGGGGTCCCACGTGGGTGGGGCCCAGGCAGCTCAGAGCCTGCGCCAGCGTCTCCCACAGGCCGCCGTCGGAAGAACTGAACACAGGAGAACTGCAGAGAGACCCCAGAGAGAGAAATTATTCCCCCATCTCCTAAAACCCCATTCGAGGCCTGGCTGAGACTGCCACGGCCCCAGCGCCGAAGGCGCCCAGCCCAGGACAGGCCTTTCCCCACGAGGGTTCCAGGGTCACCCCGGTGCTGCTTCACTGCAGGCCACATCCTCAGGGAGTCTCTGGCTGCCAGTGGGACATGCCTGGGCGTCATCCGAGGAAACCAATTGCCCACCCAGGCCCCCCAGCTGCGTCCCAGCTCGACCCAGGCCCCCCTGACCGAGCCACACAGAGAAGCAGGTCCACGAGCGAGTGTGCGGCGGGGATGGGGTCTCTCTCCAGCAGACAGGCCACGCGGGGACTCAGCCGCACCCACAGGGCTTCCGTCCAGGGGCTCTGGCAGCGCCCGAAGGTCGTGGTCAGGACGTTCAGGGCCTGAGTGACCTTGGGGGTGGCCGTGGAGCACAAGGACTCCTCAACGTGATCCGTGATCTTCTGGGCACACGCGGGCCAGTCATCTCCCCGCAGGCAGGGGTGCCCCTCGGCTCCACCTCGCATGGACAAAGCCAGGACGTGTACCAGGAGCTGACTGGCCGCGGAGGCCACAAACAGGCTGGAGTCTCCCTGTAGGGAGAAGATGGTGTCGACTGCACCTGGGCAGGGGATGGGGGAAGACAGGAAAAAGGGGATGAGCCGCAATAGAGCCGGGGGAGGCAGACGGCAACCTTAATCCAGGACTCCAGGGTCTCAGGAAAGATGCAAACAGCAGAGGGCACCCCAAGACGCCCCCAAATGCCCCTCCACTCAAAAGCAAAAGAGAACAGGAACTGAAGCTCCCTGGAGACAAGCACCTCCCCCAAGCTGAGCGTTAAACACACACAGCTTGTGATGCTTCCCAATTCGTTCCTTGTTGTGTTTTGTTCTTGCTGTTGTTGTTTTGAGGAGGAGTCTCGTTCTGTCGCCCAGGCTGGAGTACAATGGTGCAATCTTGGCTCATTGCAACTTCTACCTCCCAGGTTCAAGCCATTCTCCCACCTCAGCCTTCCAAGTAGCTGGGATTACAGGCACCTGCCATCATGCCCGGCTAATTTTTGTATTTTTAGTAGAGACCGGGTTTCACCATGTTGGCCAGGCTGGTCTTGAACTCCTGACCTCAGGTGATCCACCTGCCTCGGCCTCCCAAAGTGCTGAAATTACAGGCATGAGCCACTGTGCCCGGCCTTGTTTCTTGTGTTTTGAGACAGGGTCTTGCTCTGTCGCCTAAGCTGGAGTGCAGTGGCTCAACCACTGCTCACCACAACCTCAACCTCCTGGGCTCAAGGGATCCTCTTGCTTCAGCCTCCTGAGTAGCCAGGACTATAGCCATGCGCCACCATGCCTGGCTCCCAAATAGTTTCAGAGACTGAGTCCTCACAGCTGATCTGTAAATGGCTGAGAAAGCCGCCTCGCCTCCTAGGGCCTGACTTGCAAACCAGAGGACACTGGACAGCAGTACTGTCACGGTGCATTCTTCACAACAACCCTGCGACATCGCATAGACCAGACGCTCAGATTCAGCAAGGTGCAGTGACTCCCCTGGGGTCACACAGGCAGGATGAGGAATGGGGTGGGGTGTGGGCACACTCACCGTGGTCGGCCAGGAAGCGCAGGGCGCTGGGGTGCTGTGCCAGGGAGCGCAGGCCCTGGATCCAGCCACTGCGCACGGTGGGGACGGCCCAGGCTGCTCGGCCGAGGGGTCCTGCCTCCCCAAAGAGCCCTGGTAGCAACTCCCCCTGCTGGGAAGCAAAAAAAGAGGTGAAGGGGGGCCGGGCGTGGTGACTCACGCCTATAATCCCAGCACTTTGGGAGGCTGAGGACAGATCACGAGGTCAGGAGTTCAAGACCAGCCTGACCAACATGGTGAAACCTCGTCTCTACTAGAAATACAAAAATCTGCCGGGTGTGTTGGCACACACCTGTAATCCCAGCTACTCAGAAGGCTGCGGCAGGAGAATCGCTTGAACCTGGGAGGCGGAGGTTGCAGTGAGCCAACATCGCGCCACTGCACACCAGCCTGGGCAACAGAGCAAGACTCCGTCTCAAAAAAACAAACAAAAAAGAGATTAGGGGACCTGGCAGGTTTCCAGGGATGTGGAGCAAAGCAGAGATGGGTTTTCAGTTTTCCAGGGCTGGTGGAGGCACTTTTGGAGGACACTTTCATGTATGTATGCATGTATATATGTATGTATGTACGTATTTATTTATTGACAGTCTCACTCTGTTGCCCAGGCTGGAGTGCAGTGGCACAATCTCGGCTCACTGCATCCTCTGCCTCCCGGGCTCAAGCTATTGTCCTGTCTCAGCCTCCCGAGTAGCTGGCATTACAGGTGCCTGCCACCACACCCAGTTAATTTTTGCATTTTTAGTAAAGACAGGGCTTTACCATGTTGGTCAGGCTGGTCTCAAACTCCTGTCCTCAGGTGATCCGCCTGCCTCAGCCTCCCAAAGTGCTGGGATTACAGGCGTGAGCCACTGCGCCCGGTCTGGAGGGCACTTTCCTGCCAGCTGCTGACAGACAAGGGCCCCTGGATTCACTGTACAGCAGCGCCCTAGGACGTCTTAGACAGTCTGTCCTGCACCACGATGGTGCCTGGGTGGGCTGCTAGGGAGTCTGCAGGTGCTTAATTGGGGGGCACCATGAATGGCAAGCTAACGGTACTGGATGTGCCTTCGAGCAACCTGGCGAGGGCCTGTGGGGCACCAAGAGAAGCCATCTTGCTAGACGGGCAAGGGCCCTGAAGCTCACAGTGGGCATTACCTGACAGACTCAGTGCTGCCTGTTTGGAGCTGGAAGACACAGCTCTGGAGGGCTCTCAAGCTCTCATGCCTTGTTGCTACGTAGAAATTCTTGGCTGGGAGCAGTGACTCACGACTGTACCCCAACACTTTGGGAGGCCAAGGCAGGAGGATCGCTTGAGGCCAGGAGTTTGAGACCAGCCTGGGCAACATAGTGAGACCCCATCTCTACCAAAGATAAAAAAAAGTTAGTCAGGTGCATGCACCTGTGGACCCAGCTACTCGGGAGGCTGAATGGGGAGGGTCACTTGAGCCCAGGAGGTCAAGGCTGCAGTGAGCTGCCACTGCACTCCAGCCTGGGCGACAAAGCAGGATTCTGTCTCTAAAAAACAAAACAAAAAAAGGCCGGGTGTGGTGGCTCACGCCTGCAATCCCAGCATTTTGCGAGGCTGAGGCAGACAGATCACTTGAGGTCAGGAGTTTGTGACCAGCCTGGCCAAAATGGTGAAACCCCGTCTCTACCAAAAATACAAAAATTAGCTGGGCATGGTGGCAGGTGCCTGTAGTCCCAGATACTCGGGAGGCTGAGGCAGGAGAATCACTTGAACCTGGAAGGTGGAGACTGCAGTTAGCTGAGTTTGAGCCACTGCACTCCAGTCTGGGGTCTCAAAAAAAAGTAATAAAATAAAAAATAAATAAA
>NC_045441.1:2242108-2253297 GCF_002776525.5 Piliocolobus tephrosceles
ATTAGTCATTCACTCATTTGTAGGCTGGGTCGCTGGAGGTGCAGGATGTGCGGTCTCGTTTGGTCCTCATGACAACCCCATGGCGCGGCTACAACTTCCATCTCCATCCTAGGAAGAGACGGAGGCCACGGCGTGGCTACGACCCCCATCTCCGTCCTAGGAAGAGACGGAGGCCACGGCGCAGCTACGACCCTCATCTCCGTCCTAGGGAGGAGCGGAGGCTTGCGGCCGTGGGCAAGGTCAGACAGCTGATCAGAGCTGGGAGCCAATCCCAGTCATCTTATTCCAAAAAATCTCAACTCCTTAGCCCCAGCATCACTCCGGGAGAATTTTTCAAAGGGGGCTACAGTCAGGGGTAAAAGCATGCAGTTCTGGCGAGGACACAGGGTCGGGGCAGGCTGCTGGGACATGGGATGGTGATAGCTACAAATGCCCCACCTGGCTGCAGGAGGAGAAGGTTGCCCACCTCTCCACGGGACACTCAGGTGGGAGGCCCCAGGCTCACCTGAAGATACTGGAAGCAGTTTTCCTCGGCTGCGAAGGTTCCCGCCAGGCGCAGTGAGAAGGAGAGGACCCCAGGACTCAGGTCCTGGACTTTCAGCACATGGGACAGCAGCTCCACCAGGCAGGGGTGCCCCTGCAGCAGCACGAGACTGGACTCTGTGGGGACAGCCCAGCCCAGGGGTTACCTGGGGCACAGCACCAGGTGTCCCCCTGGATGACCGCTCTTCTCCTAGCAATTCCCAGACTCTTTTCTTGCAGGGTGTTAGATTTAGGGATCCAACTGGGAAAAAAATATCTGCAACAAATATGGCAAATGACTCATAATTTTAATTCGGTAAGGGCAGAAAAACTAGAAAGCCAATACCTTAACAGGTGAAAGGCAGAACATTTTCACCTTGCACAACAGGTGAATGGCCAAAAATGCTGAAAAAATGTTCTGCCTCACTGACAGTGAAAAAGAAATACAAATCAAAGTGAAAGACCAGGCTGGGCACAGTGGCTCACGCCTGTAATCCCAGCACTTTTAGGAGGCCGAGGCGGGTGGTCACTTGAACTCAGGAGTTCGAGACCCGCCTGGCTAATATGGCGAAGCCCTGTCTCTACTAAAAATACAAAAACTTAGCCGGGTGTGCTGGCTCATGCCTTCAGTCCCAGCTAATCAGGAGGCTGAGGCAGGAGAATCGCTTGAATCCAGGAGGCAGAGGTTGCAGTGAGCCGAGATGGCATCACCGCACACCGCACACCCCAGCCTGGGTGGCAGAGCGAGACTCCATTCCAAAAATAAAATAAAATAAAACAAAAAGTGGAAGAGCATTTTCACCTTTCAAATTGGTACTTTTCCTTAGACAGCGCTCTGTGCAAGGAGGTACAATGGAACAGGCATTGCTCTCTAGACGTGGCACCCTGTATTTCTATACCTAGCTACGCTATTGCTTAAAAGCACCAGTGGTGAAAAAGATATTTTGAGGCAAAGGCTGGGAGAGTTTCCCAGTGAAAGGCTCTTGTAGAAAGAATGTGGTTCAGTAAGAAGGAGAGTGAGGAGCATGCAGAGGAGGAGAACCAGGCCAGGACTCAAAAAGCACTGAGTCCACCTGAATCAGCACCGCAGGCTGGGTGAGGTGCTCATACCTGTAGTCCCAGCACTTTGGGAAACCAAGGCAGGAGGATCACTTGAGCCCAGGAGTTCAAGACCAGCCTGGGCAACAAAGCAAGACCCTGTCTCTACAAAAAAATAAAATAAAATAAAATGAAAATTCGCCTGGAGTGGTGGCACACATCTGTAGTCCCAGTTACTCAGGAGGCTGAGACGGGAGGATCGCTTGAGCCCAGGAGTTCGAGGCTGCAGTGAGCTATGACTGTACCACTGTACTACAGCCTGGGCGACAGAGGAAGACCCTGTCTCTAAAAAAAAAAAAAAAAAAAAAAAAGGCGGGGGGCAGTGGCTCATGTCTGTAATCCCAGCACTTTGGGAGGCTGAGGCAGGCAGATCACGACGTCAGGAGATTGAGACCATCCTCACAAACACAGTGAAACTCTGCCTCTACTAAAATATAAAAAATTAGCCGGGTGTGGTGGTGTGCACTTGTAGTCCCAGGTACTCAGAAGGCTGAGGCAGGAGAATTGCTAGAACTTGGGAGGTGGAGGTTGCAGTGAGCTGAGATTGCACCACTGCACTGCAGCCTGGTGACAGGGCAAGACTCTGCCTCAAAAAAAAAAAACCACTGAGTTCAAAACTAAAAAATCATTGTTGAAGGTTTTGAAACAAAACAGATTTAAAATACTAAACAATAATAACAGAAGCTTGTGATGGCCTGAAGGTCAAGTGCTCTGAGATCCTTCAGTTGCCTGGGTAGAGAATGGAAAGTCTAATTAACTTCAGACTTTTTTAAAAAATCCAGTTCTCATGTTAAAAATATAAGGGTAACCACTAAAGAACATAAATAAGCCTGTGGTCCCAGCATCTTGAGAGGCTGAGGTGGGCAGATCACTTGAGCCCAAAAGTTCAAGACCAGGTTAGGCAACACAGAAGATCTTCTCTCTATAAAAATTCGCTGGGAGGCCGGGCGCAGTGGCTCAAGCCTGTAATTCCAGCACTTTGGGAGGCTGAGACGGGCAGATCATGAGGTCAGGAGATCGAGACCATCCTGGCTAACACTGTGAAACCCCGTCTCTACCAAAAAAATACAAAAACTAACCGGGCGTGGTGGCAGGCGCCTGTAGTCCCAGCTACTTGGGAGACTGAGGCAGGAGAATGGCGTGAACCCGGGAGGCAGAGCCTGCAGTGAGCTGAGATCCAGCCACTGCACTCCAGCCTGGGCGACAGAGCGAGACTCCGTCTCAAAAAAAAAAAAAAAAATTCGCTGGGCGTGGGGGCACACATCTGTAATCCCATCTACGCTGGAAGCTGAGACGGGAAGATCGCCTGAGCCCAGGAGGTCAAGGCTGCAGTGAGCCGTGATTACACCACTGTCCTCTAGCCTGGACAACAGTGCAAGAACTTGTCTAAAAAAAAGAACATAAATAGAATGTATAACTTCAAAACCAGAAGAAGAAAGATTTAAAAAAAAAAAAAAGCTTTATCAATCCGATGGAGGGCAGAAAAGGAGGATAAAGGCACAAAGATAAGGCACAGGAAATTAAAAAATACAAAAGAATTTGAATCTAACAGTCGCCTCGACAAATTAAAGAGATCGAACTCATCTGTTAAAAGAAAGAGTTGCTGAGATTAAATTAAACACTGAAAACGAGCAATGCGGTGTTTCTAAAAACAATAAAATGCAACAATGGGAAAGACTGGGAGCAGGAGAGAAAAAGATACAGTAGGGAAATTCTAACTTTAAAGAAGATGGTGTAGCAACAGTCATAGCAAACAAAATGGGCTGTAAAGCAAAAAGCAGTATTCACTCAGAAGAAAGTTCACTGATCACACAGAGAAGTTCCAGAAAGACACAACATTCCTACATCTAGGTATATCTAACCTAACGTCAAAATGTGTAAAGCAGCCTCAGCAACGTGGTGAAACCGTCTCCGCAAAAAAAATACAAAAAAATTCGCTGGGTGTGCTGGTGTGTCCCTGCAGTCCCAGCCATCCAGGAGGCTGGGATGGGAGGATCACTTGAGCCCAGGAAGTTGAGGCTACAGTGAGCCGTGATCACGCCACTGCACACTAGCCTGGGTGACAAAGTGAGACCCTGTCTCCAAAAAAAAAAAAAAAAAAAAGCCAGGCACAGTGGCTCACATCTGTAATCCCAGGGAGAGGCTGAGGCGGGGGCAGACTGCTTGAGCCCAGGAGTTTGACACCAGCCTGGGCAACACAGTGAAACCCCATCACTACAAAAAATACAAAAACTTAGCCGGGCATGGTGGTGGGCTCCTGTGGTCTCCGCTATCAGGGAGGCTGAGGTGGGAGAATCATCTGAGCCCAAGAAGTCAAGGCTGCAGTAAGCTGAGATCATGCCACTGTACTCCAGCCTGGGCAATAGAGCAAGACTCCATCTCAGAAAAAGAAAAAGAAAAAAATATGTAAAGCAAAAACAAGGATGCAACTCAAAGAAAAGTCATGAATCCATGACCTTGGTGTAAGCTTTTTACACACCTCTCAGAAACAAGCAAACAAATTAGCAAGAACATAGCAGGTTTGAACTAATGAACAAGTGTGGAAACTACACTGTCTCCATCAAGTACAGCGCAGGAGAAATGACAGAGGCTGGGAGGGAGGAGGAAACAGGAACTCACTGTGAATGCAGACTCGGTTTCTTTAGGAGAACAAAATTCGATTGTGCTGATGATTCCAGAGCCCTATAAATTTACTAAGAACTGCTGAATTGATACCATTTATTTATTTATTTTGTCTTTTTCTCATGTCAGACGGGTCACGTACCGACATCATACCACGGTTCCACGGTGCCACATCTCACACATGCACCTGAACACTCAATTATCATGCTTAGGCTGGGTGTGGTGGCTCTCCACTGTAATCCCAGCACTTTGGGAGGCCAAGGTGGAGGGATCACCTGAGGTCAGGAGTTGGAGACCAGCCTGGCCAACATGGTGAAGTCCCATCTCTACTAAAAATATAAAAATTGGCCGGGCGTGGTGGCATGTGCCTGTAATCCCAGGCACTCAGGAGGCTGAGGCAGGAGAATCAGTTGAATCCAGGAAGCGGAGGTTGCGGTGAGCCAAGATCGTGCCACTGTACCCCAGCCTGGGCAACAGAGCAAGACTTGGTCTCAAAAAAAAAAAAAATTATCATGCTTACAAACTACAGAAGGATCTGGTAGACGTTAAGTGGGTGAATTGCAGGGTATGCAAATTATATCTCAATAAAGCTACTGAAAAATACTTCTTAAAATTTGAATACAGGCCGGGCATGGTGGCCCGCTCCTGTAATCCCAGCACTTTGGCAAGCCCAGGCGGGAAGACTGCTTGAAACCAGGAGTTCCAAGCTGCCTGGGCAAGATGGTGAGACCTCATCTCTATGAGGAAAAAAAAAAAAAATAGCTGGGTCTGGTACACACCTGTGATCCCAGCAACTCAAGAGAATGAGGCAGGCAGACTGCTTGAGCCCAAGAGGTCGAGGCTGCAGTGGGCTGTGATCACACCATTGCACTCCAGCCTGGGTGACGGAAAAACCCTGGCTCGAAAAAAAAAAAAAAGAAAAGAAAAAGAAAGTAAAGAAAAACTGACTACAAATTAGGCCACAGTTGAAGATCTTCAAATACCAAAACATCAAACTCATACAGTGAAATCTCTAGAACACTGAGAAAACTCGCCTGGGTCCTATGTCTCAATAAAAGTCTCAATAGCTATAAAGATTCAAAACATACATTTTCTAACCTCCATAAAATAAATTAAAAATCAATAATAAAAAGACTGGAGAAATCCACATTTTGAAACTAAATGATACTCTTTTAAATAACTTGTGGGTGGAAAATCAGAATGAAAAGCATGAAATACTTAGAACTAAATTACAACCAAAGTACTGCATAGTAAAACTTGTAAGATGTTGCTAAAGTTATACTTTTAGAGAAACGCACTCTTAAATATATATACACACAAATATACGTACACATATATACACACATACATACACACACACACACACACACATATATATATATATATTTTCTCTTTTTTGAGACAGAGTCTCACTCCATTGCCTAGGCTGGAGTGCAGTGGCGTTACCTCGGCTCACTGAAACCTCTACCTCCCAGGTTCAAGTGATTCTCCTGCCTCAGCCTCCCGAGTAGCTGGGATTACAGGCATGGACCACCATGTCAGGCTAATTCTTGTATTTTTAGTAGAGATGGGGTTTCACCATGTTAGCCAGGCTGGTTTCCAACTCCTGACCTCAAGTGATCTACCTGCCTTAGCCTCCCAAAGTGCTGAGATTATAGGCATGAACCACTGCGCCTGGCCTTAAATGTATTAGAAAACAAGGAAGATCCAGATATTTAGCTCAAAAGAGGGTAAACAGCACTTTGGGAAGCAGAGGCAGGTGACTGCCTGAGCCCAGGAGATCGAAAACAGCTTGGGCAATACAGTGAGACCCCATCCTAAAAAAAAAAAAATACAATATAATTTAAAAATAAAATGAGTAAAAGAACAGGGTAAACCAAAAAAAGTAAAGAATAGAAGAAATTAAAAACATGCGGTCCATCCCAACGCAATGATCAATCATAAAAATGAACATTTCCACGCAAGAATATTTATGTAAAAGGAAAGCCATGATGACACTATTTTTTTTTGAGACGGAGTCCATTCTCAGTCGCTCAGGCTGGAGTGCAGTGGTGCGATCTCAGCTCACTGCAACCTCCGCCTCCTGGGTTCAAGCCATTCTCCCCTCAGCCTCGTGGGTAGCTGGGATTACAGCGCATGCCACCATGCCCGGCTAATTTTTATATTTTTAGTGGAGACAATGTCTCACTATGTTGGCCAGGCTGGTCTTGAACTCCTGACTTAAAATGACCTGCCTGCCTTGGCCTCCTAAAGTGATGGGATTACGGGCGTGAGCCACTGTGCCCAACCTATGACACTACTTAAAATAATGAAAAATGAGAAATATAAACATCTAATAACAACAGTGGAGGGATTCAATGAATTATGGTCCACTCCTATAGCAAATAACATGTAGTCAATAACATTAACATATTACGTGGAGAAAACACTCACTATGACGGCAAGAGAGAAAGCAAGACACCAAAATTATATTTACGGTATGACCTCATTTCTTTCCCAGAAAAATACAGCTTTATGATGTGTCATGAAAAAGGCTGGGAGGAAATTAAAGGGTTGATGGTTTAATTTTCCTCTTTACTCTTTTGTTCATGTTTTAAAGAACATGAATTACTTTTTTTTTTTTTGAGACAGGGTCTCTATCACCCAGGTCCGAGTGCGGTGGCACAATCATAGCTCACTGCAACCTCTACCTCCCGGGCTCAAAGGATCCTCCCATCTCAGCCTCCAGAGTAGCTGGGACTACAGGTGCGCCACCAGGCCCAGCTAATTTTTGTTATTTTTTTTTTGAGATGAGGTCTTGCTATGTTGGACCAGGCTGGTCTCGAACTCCTGGATTTAAGCAATCCGCTTACCTCAGCCTCCCAAAGTGCTAGGATTATAGGTGTGAGCCACTGCATCCAACCCCTATTTTCATAATCAGAAAGAAAACAAACCTGATGTCTTAAACACACTAAATACAATAAGAACAACAATAAAATAAGTTTGTTCACGCCTTCCACAGAACTGAACCTTGGGATGCCCTGATCGTTGCTGAACTGGCTGACTTGCAAGCTCTAACTCTCCAGATAATTCTCTCGGGCTTCATCTTGACTTGCCCTCAGTCTGCCACAGATAATCTTTAGGAAGTGAAGGAAAGACATTTGATTTGCAGTTTCTGCCCTTCTTCCAGGACAGGGGAGTCCCCACGCGGTCCCTGCTCCCTGTTCCAGGCTCTGCGTCTGTTCTCTGGATAGACAGTAAACAGCAGCACCACCTCCTTACCTCCTTCAGTGACCGTTTTAAACCAGTCCAGCAGCTTTTCCAAACAGGTGTCATCTGCCACCGGCTGCCTGGGATCTACCAGAACAGCACAGAGAGCTGGGAGCAGCCGGGAGCATTCGGGGTCCATGGTGAGGCCGCAGTTCCTGCAAAGGCAATGTGAGAGCCAAACCTCAATGCCCACTGCAGACCCAGCTCGTTCTAGTCACAGCAGCCCGCCATGCCTGCTCAGGCCTGGGAAGAGGCCCCAGAACTTTCATCTCAGACCAGGAGAACCATGATCCCCAGACCAGAAGTCTGTTCTGCAGGGACGGATCAAAGCTTTGGTCTAGGTGGGGCCCTGAGCGCTGCTGCCGGGGCTGAAAGGGGCAGATGAGAGTCTGGCTGAAACCACCAGGCCTCCGGAGCTGAAAGTCTGTCACCCTTGGGCTTTGGTGCAGTAAGGGCAGCAGCGTGGTGCTGGCCAGGCTGCAGGTGGGCCAGAGTCAGGGGCATCTTTGAGTTCCGGGGTCAGCCATGTGTGCAGGGGGATATCTATCCATGCCCCAGGGCCAGTCGGGGCTGGAAAGTGTCTGTCCCTCCCAACGTCAAGTGGTGGCTGCATCTGAGGTCCAAAAGCCAGCAGCGGGGTGCAGAGGGGAACGGGCGACTGTCCGTGTGTCTGTCCCTCTCAGGGTCAGTGTTGGCTGTATTTGGCGTTCTGCAGTCCGCAGGAGGGTGCAAAGGGGAAGGGGCGCCTGTCCGTGTGTCTGTCCCTCCCAGGGTTAGTGGTGGCTGCATCTCACGTCCTGCAGCCGGCGGGGGGAGGGGGGTTCGACGGGGTGCGGGGGGCCCGGCAGGGTGCGGAGGGGAAGGGGCGCCTGTCCCTCCCAGGACGGGGTGTGCATCCGTGCGTCCGGCCTCGGGGGGTGGGCGGGGTGGTCAGTTGGCTGTGTCTGACCGGGGCATCGTCTGCCAATGCCCAGGGAGGCCGCGTCCCGGGAAGAGGAACCCTCTCAACACTTTGGAGTCGGTTTTGGCCGCGGGAGCCAGGCCCGAGGGTCCAGAAAAGGCGCCAGACCAGGCGGCCACAGTCGGGCTGCGAAGCGAGCGTAGGTCGCGTACACCCCGGGCTGGGCTGCTTCCTGGCCCTCCCGCCCCCTCGGCCGGGCCTTGACCTCCTCACGCCCGGATACCGCTACCGCGACCCCCCAGACTCCGCGCGCCTCACCGCTTGGTTCGGTCCTCCGCTGCAACCACCCTTTCCCCAAGGCTCCGCCTACGGACTGTGCCACCTGCCAAGCCCGGAGGAGGAGGAGGACAGAGACGGCTGGCGTGGGGAACCGAGATAGCTCCCCTGGAGCCCCCTCTAGAAGTCTTGAGGGCTCACACTTAAAGGAAGGAGTTCAAGCTGAGAGGGACAGGCAGGCGCCAAGCCGGTCGCTCCGACTGATCACCCCCGCCAGGCACCCGGTGGTACATGCCGAGCATCCGGTGGGTGGGCGGGGCGTCCCGGGGCGTCTCGGGGGCGGAGATCGCTGAGGAAGGCGCGGCGTTGTGTCCGGAGGGGCGGGGCCTAGCCTTCCGGGGCCTCGCCTTCCTAGGCCTAGCCCTCCGCGGCGCCCTGTGTGTGCATCCGCCCGAGCGAGAAAACCACGTGCTGGAGAGAAGCGTCCTGATCTATGCATCAAAGCCCTTGGTTATTTGGCTTAAGGTTCTCAAATAAGGTCCTCCGCGGCCGCCCTGTGGCTCATGCCTGTAATCCCAGCCCTTTAGGAGGCGCAGTTGGGACGATTGCTTGAAGTCAGGAGTTAAGACCAACCTAGGCAACAAAGCGAGACCCTATCTCTTACAATTGAAAAAAAAAAAAAAAAAAAAAAGGCGGGCGTGGTGGCTCACGCCTGTAATCCCAGAACTTTGGGAGGCCTAGGCGGGCGGATCACGAGGTCAGGGGTTCGAGACCAGCCTGGCCAACATGGTGAAACCCCGTCTCTACTAAAGATACAAAAATTAGCCGGGCGTGGAGGCGCGTGCCTGTAATACCAGCTACTTGGGAGGCTGAGGCAGGAGAATCGCTTGAACCCGGGAGCCGGAGGTTGCAGTGAGCCGAGATGGTGCCACTGCACTCCAGCCTGGGCTACGGGGTGAGACTCCGTCTCAAAAAAATGAAAAGAAAAGAAAGTCAGCCAGACGTGGTAGCACGCGCCTGTGGTCCCAGCTACTCCAGAGGCTGAGGCGGGAGGATCGCTTGAGCCCACAAGTTCAAGGCTGTAGTGAGCTGTGATCCTACCACCGCACTCCAACCTGGGCAACAGAGCAAGACGCTGTATTTTAAAAAAGCAAAGAAGCAGAAAAATTAGGTCCAAAAAATTGAGTACAAAACACCAACTGTGTATTCGAGAGTCTCAAAGCCAGTGGATAGACGAGGCTCATGTTCCCAAAGCATTGTTTTATAGCAACATTGTTGGGAGCAAACACCAGAAGTATTTAGGAAACAAAGCAGAATTCCTATGGATATTAAAATTTAAAAATTTAAAAGCACTGACTTTGCTGGGTCAACTTGTTTTATTTTATTTATTTATTTATGGAGACAGAGCATCACTCTTTTTGCCCAGACTGGAGTGCAATGGCTCAATCTCAGCTCACTGCAACCTCCACCTCCTGGGTTCAAGCAATTCTCCTGCCTCAGCCTCCCGAGTAGCCGGGATTACAGGCGCCCGCCACCATGCCTGGCTAATTTTGTGTTTTTAGCAGAGACAGGGTTTCACCATTTGGCCAGACTGGTCTTGAACTCCTGACTTTAGGTGATCCGCCCACCTAAGCCTCCCAAAGTGTTGGGACTACGGGCGTAAGCCAACGCACCCAGCCGTGCTGGGTAACCTTGGAAAAGCAACTTCCCTGACCCTTGCATGCCCTCCGCACACACACACACACACACATACATCCTTAGAACTACATGGGTGAAAAGGTTTGAAATGCACGATTATCTTCCCTGAAATTTGGTTCCTCATTGTGAAATGAGATACTAATATTCACCCAGTTAGGTAATTGTGGAGAAAAGGAAACTTACAGTAACACTGTGCTCAGTGCTTTACTTACTGTAAACTTGTATGATTCTACAGCAACTGTAAGAGAGTACCACCACCAGCCCATCAGATGAGGAAACTGAGGCACGGAGAGGCTAACTCATAAGGCCTTACAGCTAGTGGGCTGGCACAGCTTGGATTTGAACTGAAGTAGTCTGGCTCCAGATTTGAATACTGTATTGTACAGGTCTACAATTTTTTTTTTTTTTTTTTTTTTTTTTTGAGATGGAGTCTCACTCTGATGTCCAGGCTGGAGTGCAGTGGTGCCATCTCAGCTCACAGCAACATCCACCTCAAATGTTCAAGTAATTCTCCTGTCTCAGCCTCCCGAGTAGCTGGGACTACAGGCACCCACCACCCCTGGCTAATTTTTGTATTTTTGGTAGAGACGGGGTTTCACCATGTTGGTCAGGCTGGTCTCAAACTCTTGACCTCAGGTGATCCACCCACCTTGACCTCCCAAAGTGCTGGGATTATGGGCGTGGGCCACCGCACCCGGCCCAGGTCCACAATTTCTTTCTTTCTTTCTTTCTTTTTGAGACGGAGTCTTGCTCTGTCGCCCGGGCTGGAGTGCAGTGGCCGGATTTCAGCTCACTGCAAGCTCCGCCTCCCGGGTTTACGCCA
>NC_045441.1:2253397-2305931 GCF_002776525.5 Piliocolobus tephrosceles
GGGATTACAGGCTTGAGCCACCGAGCCCGGCCGGTCCACAGTTTCTTATCTCAAACTTTTGGGGACAAATGTTTTTTCAGACTTCACAACTGTTCAGATTTTAGAAATGTGACGTGGCTGCCGGGCGCGGTGGCTCACGGCTGTAATCCCAGCACTTTGGGAGGCTGAGGCGGGTGGATCACGAGGTCAGGAAATTGAGACCATCCTGGCTAACACGGTGAAACTCTGTCTGTACTAAAAATACAAAAAATTAGCCGGGCGTGGTGGCTGGCGCCTGTAGTCTCAGCTACTGGGGAGGCTGAAACAGGAGAATGGCGTGAATCAGGGAGGCGGAGGTTGCAGTCAGCCGAGACCGCGCCACTGCACTCCAGCCTGGACGACAGAGTAAGACTCCATCTCAAAAAAAAAAAAAAGAAATGTGACATGGCACATGTACATTAAATATGAGATTATCAGCAGAGTGTGACACACACCCCATAATTAAACATATTAATAGTTACTCAGGGCCGCATACAGTGGTTCATGCCTGTAATCCAAGCACTTTGGGAGGCAGAGGTGGGCGAATCACAAGGTCAAGAGAGCGAGACCACCCTGGCCAAGGTGGTGAAACCCCGTCCCTACTAAAAATACAAAAAGTAGCTGGGCATGGTGGCACGCACCTGTAGTCCCAGCTACTCGCGTAGCTGAGGCAGGAGAATTGCTTGAACCCAGGAGGCAGAGGTTGCAGTGAGCAGAGATCGCACCACTGCACTCCAGCCTGAGCCACAGAGCAAGACCCCGTCAAAAAAAATAAAAAAAGTTATTCAGTGAAACTCACTCATGTACACCCTGTGGGATAAATAAGCACTATAAATAGCCTCAGCTCAGAGTTTTCTTCCCGGAGAGTTGAGGTTAGGACTGGTCTGGCCTTCCCATAAGTTGTGAAAGGCTTTTGGAAGTGTATGGAATTCAGAATCACAGATGAAAGGTCATAGATAGGAACGGCTCTATAATTAGGTAAGAGAAGGGCAAGAAGTTTGCGAAGCACAAGGGTGGGAGAATGGCAAGAGGAGCTTATTATGCACAGGGAGCACGGAGAGCAAAGCGCCCTGAATGAGACCCTGAAAGCAAACAAAAGTTTATTATGTGTGTTTGATTGAGGCAGGGTCTTGCTCTGTCGCCCAGGCTAGACTGCAGTGGTGCGATCATAGCTCACTGCAGCCTCGACCTCCTGGGCTCCAAGCGAGCCTCCCACCTCAGCCACCCAAAGAGCTAGGACTGTAGGATGCACCACCATGCCTGGCATTTTATTTATTTTATTTTATTATTTTTCGAGAGACGGGGTCTCGCGACATTGCCCAGGCTGGTATTAAACTGGGCTCAGTTGAATCTCCCGCCTCAGGCTCCCAAAGTGTTGGGATTACAGGCGCGAGCCACACAGTTCCCGGCTGGTTTTTTTCCCCCACTCAGCCCAGCGCTCCGCCCCGGGAACTCCGGGAACTCTCCTGGTCGGCCGGCCGGCGCCCGCGGACTCTGCGCACGCGCATGGTCGCCCCAGGGGGAAGCGCAGGTTGCCTATGGGTCCCGCGGGTCGGCGGCCTGGTTGCCATGGCAGCGGGGTCGCGGGCCGGCGCCAGGGAAGGCCCAGAAGCTGCGGGCGGCCAGGGCTGCCCGCGGAGCCCCAGACCCGGACGCCCGATCCCGCAGCCCTGAGGGGCGATCGGGCAGCGCCGCCACCATGTTCCTGAGCACCGGGGAGCCGGCCTCGGAGACGGTAAGAACGGGCAAGGGGGCGGCGCCGGGTAGGCGTCCGCGAGGCCTCGGCTGGTCCCGGTCGCCCGCAGCCCCGGGGCCCCCCGCGGTGGCCGGTCGGGGCGTGAGGACGGGGCGCACGGCCGGGTGACAGCTGCCATTATTGTTACCGCACAAGAGCGCGCTGCAGGCCCCGCGCGGCCTGCAGCCTCGCCCGCGCCCGCCTTCGCAGAGGCCGCCGCTTCCAGGAAGCTTTCCGGGAAGCCGCGCCATCGCCTCTGGGCGCCTGTGAGTCGGCGGCCCGCCGGTGACGGAGCTCACGGTGTAAGTGCCTCCGGGCACCCCCAATCCAAGGCCAGATCCACGGATCCCGTGTAGCCCCAAGCTGTCGGGGTGGGAGGGAGGCAACCCCAGGGTCTGGGGACCCCGCTTGGTCAGAGGAGGCTTCCTGGAGGAGGGTGATGCCCGATGTACTCCCCAGGGCGAGGGTGCATGGGCCCTCGGTTAGTTCCTTTGCCCGGTAAACACCTACTGTGTGTTAGAGACACGGGAATAAGCTGCATTCCGGTGTGGGGGGGTGGGGAGTCTGAGGAACAAGGTGATAAACAGGTAATTAAGATCGTGTCCAAAAGTGAGAAGTGCTGGGCAGAAAATAAAACAGGCCCATATGGCCGGGAGCCGTGGCTCAGATGATTGAGTATCTTTATCATGAATGAATGTTAGATTTTGTCAAATGTACCTTCTATATCTTTTAGAAAATCGTATGATTCTTTTTCTTCATTCTATTAATGTGGTATATTGACTGATTTTTGTTTGTGAAACCAATCTTTCGTTCTTGGTCTTGGGGGGTGATATGTGTGTGTGTGTGTGCGTGTATACATGTATACCATGACCAATTAGGGTGTGTGTGTGTGTGTGTGTGTGTGTGTATAGTCTCTGCACTCTGGGAAGTCGAGGTGGGAGGATCATTTGAGGCCAAGAGTTCCAGACCAGCCTGGGCAATGTAGCAAGACCCCATCTCTACAAAAAACCATCACATTAGCCGAGCTGTGGTGGTGCCTGCTTGTAGTCCCAGCTACTCAGGAGGCTGAGGTGAGAGGATCGCTTGAGCCCAGGAGGCGGAGACTACCCTGAACTGTGATCATGGCCCTCCAGCCTGGGCGACAGAGTGAGGCCCTGTCTCAAAAAAAGAAAGAAAGCCCGTTGGGACCTGAGCAAGGGCAGTGAACGGAGGATGGGCATGAGCCTGATTATGGGGAGTCCTGCTGGCCAGGCAGGGAATTTGGATTTTATTGGAGAAACAGAGGAAGCCTTTGGAAGCACATCGAGGGAACTGTGCTCACGTTGCGTCCTCCTAAGGAGACCACAGGGCTCAGCACGTGTGCACCCGCAGTAGTGGCTTGGTGCTGCTGGCCCATTTGGAGTAGCTGAAGTTACCTGCTTTTTCCTCAGGGCACCACGTCCAGTCTCATCTGGAGGGCCTGTCTACACTGGCCTTCAGTTACTGCTTCTTCATCTTTAAGAACAGAACTGCTTGTTGTGATTATAAAAATAATTCGCGCATATTATTTATTTTTTATTCTTTTAAGACAGAGTCTCTTGGCCGGGCGTGATGGCTCGTGCCTGTAATCCCAGCACTTTGGGAGGCCGAGGCGGGCAGATCACGAGGTCAGGAGATCAAGACCATCCTAGCTAACACGGTGAAACCCTTCTCTACTGAAAATACAAAACATTAGCCGGGCGTGGTGGTGGGCGCCTGTAATCCCAGCTACTTGGGAGGCTGAGGCAGGAGAATGGTGTGAACCCGGGAGGCAGAGCTTGCAGTGACCCGAGATCGCACCACTGCACTCCAGCCTGGCAACAGAGACTCTGTCTCAAAAAAAAAAAAAAAAAGACCAAGTCTGGCTCTGCCACCCAGGCTGGAGTGCAGTGGTGCCATCTCCCATCACTGCAACCTCCACCTCCCACGTTCAAGCAATTCTCATGCCTCAGCCTCCCTTGTAGCTGGGACTACAGGCCCCCACCACCACACTCGGCTAATTTTTGTATTTTTAGTACAGATGGGGTTTCACTATGTTGGTCAGGCTGGTCTCTAACTCCTGACCTCAGGTAATCCACCCGCCTTGGCCTCCCGAAGTGTTGGGATTACAGGCATGAGCCTTTGCTCCCAGCGCTGTATAGATCTTTATTTTCTTTCAACAATGGTTTATATTTTTCAATATACAAAGCCTATGCTTTTGTTAAATTTATTCCTAAGCATTTTATGTTGTTTGATGTTATTGTATATTGAATTTTCTTAACTTCATTTCAGCTTATGTACTGCTTGTATATACAATAATATTTTTATATGAATCATATCCTTCAAACTTGCTGAACTCATTTATTATGTTTACTAGTTTTTTAGTAGATTCATTAGGATTTTCTATGTATAAAATCATGTTGTGTGTGAAGAGATAGTCTTACTTCTTTCTTTTCAATCTGAATGTATTTTATTTACTTTTCTTGCATTAATGTCCTGGCTAGAGACTCAAGTGTAATTGGAATTGAAGTGATGAGAAAGGACGGCCTTGTCTTGCTGCTGATATTAGAAGGGAAACCACCATTCCATCTTCCTCCATTAAATATTGTGTTGCACTGGATTTTTGTAGATGCCATTTATTAGGTTGAGGAAATTCTCTTCATAGATGATTGAGTATCTTTATCATGAATGAATGTTAGATTTTGTCAAATGTACCTTCTATATCTTTTAGAAAATCGTATGATTCTTTTTCTTCATTCTATTAATGTGGTATATTGACTGATTTTTGTATGTGAAACCAATCTTTCGTTCTTGGTCTTGGGGGGTGGTGTGTGTGTGTGTGTGTATATATATATATATGTATATTCCTTTTCATGCCTACTAGCATTTTGTTGAGGATTTTTGCAACTGTATTCATAAAGAGTGTTGGTCTGTAATGTTCTTTTCTTGTGATATTTCTTTGTCTGCCTTTGGTATCAGGGTAATATAGGTCTCATAGAATGAACTGGGGAGTGTTCCCTTCTTTTCTGTTTTTTAGAAGAGTTTGTGAAGGACTGGTGTTCATTTCTCTTTAAATGTTTGATAGAATTCACCAATGACACCATGTGGTTCTGGGCCTTTCTTTATTTCTATAAGGTCAGTAGTGAGGCCCCTCTTTTTTTTTCCCCCCTGTATTTTGGTAATTTCATGTCTTTGGGTTTTTTTCTTGGCTAAAGATTTGTCAGTTTTGTTGATCTTTTCAAAGAACCAACTTTTGGCTTCGTTGATTTTTCTGTTGTTTCTATTCTGTATTTCATTTATTCACTAATTTTTATTCCTTTTACTTCATTTGATTTTAGTTTTCTGTCTTCTGGTTCTAAAGGTAGAGGTGTAGATTATTGGATTTTTGCCTTGAGATCTTTCTTTCTTTTTTTTTTAGGCATTTACAGTTCCAAATTGCCCTCTAAACACAGCTTTTGTGTTTTGATTACTTGTTTTTGTTTTTCAGAGACAGAACCTCACTGTGTTGTCGGTGCTAGAGAGCAGTGGGACAATCACAGCTCCCTGCAGCCTCAAACTCCCGGGCTTGAGTGATCCTCCTGCCTCGGCCTCCCAAGTAGCTGGGACTACAGGCATGTGCCACCATGCCTGGCGAATTTTTTAATTGTTTGTAAACACTGGGTGTCACTATGTCACCCAGGCTGGTTTCGAACTTCTGGACTCAAGCAGTCCTCCCTCCTCGGCCTCCCAAAGTGTTGGAATTACAGGAATGAGCCACGGTGCTCAGCCTGCTTTTGTTTTTTTGCAGCTGGAGTGCAATGGCGCGATCATGGCTCACTGCAGCCCCAACTTCCCAGGCCCAGGTGATTCTCCCACCTCAATCTCCTGTGTAATTAGGACCACAGACATGTGCCATGATTCCCAGCTAATGTTTTGTTTTGTGTGTGTGTGTGTGTGTGTATGTGTGTGTATGTATGTATACAGGGTTTCTCCATATTGCCCAGGCTGGTTTTGAACTCCTGGGCTTTGAGATTACAGGCGTGAGCCACCACACCTGGCCCTGCTTTTGTTTTTTAGGTAGAAGATTAGGTTATTTATTTGATGTGATCTTTTAAAAATATAGACATTTACAGCTGTGTGTTTCTCTTTGAGCTCTGCTTTAGATATATCCCGTAAATTTTGATTTTTAAAATTCACTCATCAGCTGGGCACAGTGGTTCACGCCTGTAATCCCAGTACTTTGGGAGGCTGAGGTGGGCAGATCACAAGGTCAGGAGTTCAAGACCAGCCTGGCCGACATAGTGAAAGCCTGTCTCTACTAAGAATACAAAACAAAATTTGCCGGACATGGTGGTGTGCACCTGTAGTCCCAGCTACTCAGAAAGCTGAGGCAGGAGAATTGCTTTAACCTGGGAGGCAGAGGTTGTGGTGAGCCAAGATCATGCCATCGCACCCCAGCCTGGGCAACAGAGCAAGACTTGGCCTCCAAAAAAAAAAAAAAATTCACTCATCTCAGATATTTTTAAATATCCTTTGTGATTTCCTCTTAGACCCATTGATTGTTTAGGAATTTGTTGTTTAAAATCCAGGCCAGGCACAGTGGCTCTTGCCTATAGTCCCAGCACTTTGGGAGGCTGAGGCGGGCTGATCACCTGAGGTCAGGAGTTCAAGACTAGCCTGTCTAACATAGTGAATGAAACCCATTTCTACTAAAAATACAAAAATTAGCTGGGTGTGGTGGCGGCACCTGTAATCCCAGCTACTCAGGAGGCTGAAGCAGGAGGTGGAGGTGGCAGTGAGCTAAGATTACACCACTGCACTCTAGCCAGGGCGACAGAGCAAGATTCTGTTAAAAAAAAATAAAAACAACTATACATTTGTGAATCCGTTTCTTTTGTTGATTTCTAATTTTCCTTGTTGTCAGAGAATATACTTTGATTTTCTATTTTAATTCATTGAGGCTTTTTTGTGGCCTATTGTCTGGTTTATGTTTAATGTACACTTGAGTAGAGTACGTATTCTGCTGTTGTTTGGTGGGGTGTTCTGTAAACATCTGTTAGGTTTTTAGCATTTGCTGGTCAAGTCTTTCTAACTCCTCGTTGATCTTCTGCCTCACTGTTCTGTCTGTTAGGAACCTGGCCCTGCCAACACCTTGATTCTGGACTTCCAGCCTCCCAAACTGAGACACTTAATTTTGGTGTGAAGTCACCCCGTTTCTTCTGTTACAGCCACCCTGACACAGGCTGAATGAGCTTAATCTAGCGTGGAAATAAGTGGCAACCTCAGACAGTGCTTGAAGGAGGCAGAACAGATTGGCCGTTTTGTGTGTGTGCATGTGCTGTGTATGGTTGTATTCTGCTGATTAGAGGTGTGGATCCTTGGACTGTTGTGTGATTTCAGGTGCGTGTGTGTGTGCATGTGTGTGCGCGCATGCGTGTGTGTGTGCTGTGTATGGTTGTATTCTGCTGACTGGAGGCGTGGATCCTTGGACTGTTGTGTGATTTCAGGTGCATGTGTGTGTGCGTGCGTGTGTGTGTGCATGCGTGTGTGCATGTGTGTGTGTGCTGTGTATGGTTGTATTCTGCTGACTGGAGTCGTGGATCCTTGGGCTGTGGTGTGATTTCTGGTCCTGACTGTTTCACCTCTTCCCTGCACTACAGCTGGCAGACTGGAGGCAGCACGGCTGGAGGGGAGTGGTGGAGAGGGCAGCCATTGTGGGTGAGATCAATGCATTTTGTTTACTACACATAAAATCTCATTCCTTCGTTGAATTTCAGGTCATTCAAAAAGTCTTCAAGATTTTCTTCACAGTGGGGAATAATGACAGATGTTTACAGAGAAAAGTTGCTGCTGCTTTTTTAGACAGTTTTCAACAGTTTCCCCTCCATCCTCTGCAGGCACATCCTTGTGATGCCCAGGGCGGACTTGGCTTTTCTGATCCCCCACTAACCTGTGTGTCCAGTTCCCGGCCTGCCCTTCCTCAGTTTTGTACATAATTGTAATACACTTTGCTAAAGGAAAACTTTTCTCTATAATTGTCATATGCTGTTTGTGCCTAAAAGGTCACCTATTTAATGATATAAAAAATGTCAGTCATTGACTGATTTTTTTAAAGATTCCATTTATTTGGAATGCACCGTCTTCCCTTTGCCCCTCGAAATGCAGTCACACTGCACTTGTGCCCTGGTCTGTCTGTGTTCAGGGCACCGGATCACTGCAGCTGCACCTTATCCATGTATTCATGCAGCCAGATATTTCTCATAGTTTCACACTGCTGGCAAAATTGGTGCTTCATGTACTATTAACCTTGTAGAAAATATGTTTGCTTTTCAGAATGCAGTAGCATCCCATTATGATACTACGCGGACTCACCTATACCAGGGACAGGTGGCAGAAATGTCATCGCCTCCTCCCTGAGCTGTAGCACTGTTGGTTCATAATAGGGTATTCAGCTCTAACTTCCAGTGTCCGCACTGGAAAGCACCATACAATCCTCCGAGGGAGTTTAAGCATTTTTTTTTCTTTTTTGTGAGACAGAGTCTTGCTCTGTCGCCCAGGCTGGACTATAGTGGCACAATCTTGGCTCATTGCAACCTCCGCCTCCTGGGTTCACACCATTCTCCTGCCTCAGCCTCCCGAGTAGCTGGGACTATAGGCGCCCGCCACCTCGCCCGGCTAATTTTTTGTATTCTTTAGTAGAGACGGGATTTCACTGTGTTAGCCAGGATGGTCTTGATCTCCTGACCTCGTAATCCGCCCGCTCCGGCCTCCTAAAGTGCTGGGATTACAGGCGTGAGCCACCATGCCCGGCCGAGTTTAAACATGTTATGCTTTCTCTTTTTGGATTTCAATTTGAGTGAGGGAGTTAATACAGAAACATTTTTGTCTTCAAAAAGCTTCCTTTTTTTTTTTTTTTTTTTTGCCATCCTAGTGCTGACATCAGACAATGCAAGTTTTATTTCATTCCCTGGGCCAGGACAAAGTCACTGGAATAAGAAGGCAAGAACCTTTATAGGCCCAAATGCCTTCTTGTTGTAATGCATATGTTTTTGTTTTTGTTGGTTTTGGGTTTTTTGTGGTTTTTTTTGAGCTGGGGTCTTGCTCTGTTGCCAAGGCTGTAGGCATGGTCATGGCTCACTGCAACCTCGACTTCCTGGGCTCAAGCAATCCTCTGACCTCAGCCTCCTGAGTAGCTGGGACTACAGGTGTGTGCAACCACAGCCTGGCTTATTTTTTAAATTTTTAAGATTTTTTTGTAGAGACAGTGTCTTGCCATGTTGCCCAGGCCGAATTTACTTTTTTAAAAGATGACTCTGACCAGTTCTTACCAGGAGACAGTCACAGATCTGTTGTGCTTTGATGTAAAGATGAATAAGAGTGAGAACATTTATGTGAAAATGAAATGCTTTCAGCAAGAACTGGTTTTGTTTTTTTTTTTTCTTTGTCAAGACATAATTCTGTGGGAAATAGTGTTCCTGGATTTGCAGACATTTGCACGCCTTCTGGGCGGCGTTTTGTGTTTTGTTCCCCCCACCCACCCATTCCTTCTGATGAGACTGAGGAACTGGCCGCTGCCCAGCTGGAGTGTTCTGAGTGGCCTTGGAGCTGGATTTCTGGAGTTTCTGTTTCTACAGCTGTGGACAGGCTGTTTTCGCTTTTGTAAATGTGACTGTTGGAAGCCCAGCAGGTGCCGTCGAGTTACAGTGTTTGCCTCTCTTCCTCCAGGGAGATGACAGTCTGTCTGCAGTCACCTTTGACTCTGACGTGGAGACGGTGAGTGCCACTGGGCATCAGCCGTGTGCCCCAGGGCTGGTGGTACTGCCCTTGCAGATTTCACTCGGACTCTTAAAATGGACCATTCTCCACAATACTGTGTTGAGAGCTGGAATGCATATTCCGAATGCTACTTGGTGTTTGAAAAGTTTCCAGCCCTTCGTCGGGTTTAAATACCTGTGGTGATAACTTTAAAACTTTTATCCGGAAGTGAATGCTGAGCAGGGCGCCCATGAGGTGGATTGCTAGTCCCTGGCCTGCAGCTGGTTTTGCCCTGCACCCCACACCCCCATCCTGACACTTGAGGGGAGGGGGAGAGCCCCTGCTAATCTGTTGGAAGGACCTGATGGGAGAAAGCAGACCTGGGCAGCCACCATCCCAAGCTGAGCCACTGCCTGGCCTCCCAGCCTGGAAGGGAGAGGGGCAGGAGTGGCGCTGATGGCCCAGTGGCACACTGTGGCCCCGGCCTGGGCTTTGGGTTTGTTTGGCAAGCTGTGCAGGGTAGAAAAGGAAGTGTGCCAATTGTTCTCGTATGAGCAAAAAAAGCTTTTGTTACTGCAGACGCAGATCTAGCAAAACTGCAGCCGGCAGAACAAACCCGGTGCCAGCCGATCTCGATTCCACGTTTGCTCTGTGGACTCAAGGGGGAGCCTCGGCTCCACTGTCTCCCTCCAGGGACCTCTGTCTGCAAAGTTAAGGATTTTCACTCCATGTCTCAGAGGGCAGGGGATGCTCCCCGGAGGAGGAGGAGGGATCCAGACCAAGCCCCAGGGAAAACTGCCCCCGCACAGAGCGTGGGCTCACTGTTTCTGCTGGAGGGGAAGTGAGGAGACCTGGCCACGGTACCCTTACCTGCTCGGTCTAGTGCCAGGTGATGAGGAAGTTCAGGTTGGAAGTGTGGCAGCATCTTCCCCAGGCCATGGCACGACAGGTTGAGGGTCTCTAATCCAAAATCCAAAATGCTCCAAAAATGGAAACTTTTTGAGCGCCCTCATGAGGCCACAAGTGGGAAATTCCACACTTCAGTTACTTCAGTCAAGCTTTGTTTCATGCCCAAAGTTATTAAAAACACAATCTAAAATTAGTTTTGCGCTGTGGGTATAAGGTATACATGAAACATAAATGAATTTTGTGTTTAGACTTGGGTCCCATCCCCATACCTCATATGGATGCAAATATTCCCAAATCGGAAACCCTCTTGGTCCCAAGCATTTCAGATATGGGACACTCGCCCGGTAGTAAGCAGTGGAAGCAGTTCTGGACCCCGTTCTGTGTGTGTCACAGGAAACCACCTTCCAGACAGGGTCTGCCTTTGCTGGGCCTTCTTCCTTAGTGGGCTTTGCAGTTGACTTACATGCGGGGATTTCACCTCACCACCTCCACCCGAGTGGACAGAGGTGCACGCTGGGGCTCCCGAGCTGGCTGTGCGGGCAGTTTGGGTGGGGGCAGATAGGCCATTTGTGTGGGACCCTCGGTCTGAATGTCACGAGCCCGGGCCCAGTGGTTTTCTGTAATTGGAACTCGTGCTCTGAGAGCCCAGCCCCGAGCACTGATGGGAGTGCGTTTTTCTGGGGTCTGCGTCGGGCCCTGCATGTCCTGTGCCTGGACCCTCCTTACGTCCCCGTGAGCTAATGTCCTCTTGCTACTCTTACACGACCCCTGACCGTTTCTGAACGTGGCGGGGTCTTGTGACGCACCATTGTGGGAGCTCAGCAAGCCTTACGCCATTTCTTCTTTCTTTCAGAAAGCAAAAAGGAAAGCTTTCCACAAACCTCCACCCACATCGCCAAGTAAGTATGACCGGGCCTGCCTTCCCTCTCATGCCCACGTTCCCTGGTGTCCTGGAGAGAATGAAGGGTGTTTGCTTTGTACATTTAGGTAGCTGAGACCTGACGCCTCAGCCAGGTGGCCCCATTCCCTCTGGGGTCTCCCAGTTCGCACTGGGGTCTCCCCCATTCATGTTGGGGTTCACGCTGGGGTCTCAGGAGCACGTGGAGTCCCTGCCAGTGCCAGTGACGAGCCCTTTCTCAGGGCTGAGGCTGCCATCCACACCCCCAGCCTTCCCCCGACAGGGCCTCTAGGCTTTTCGTTTTCTTTCTCCTGCTTTCTCAAAGGCTTACTTACCTCTTCTGAATGCTGCCAGAGTTAAAGGATTTTTGACCTGGGATTTGTTCCTGAGAGTCAAAGCTAGTGAGAAGGTGTAGTTGGTGCAGGATGGGTGGAAAGTTCCCCTTTTTTCCCTTTGGATCGCCCTGGGCTTGTTTTGCTGCCAGGGTTCTGTTCTTCCTCACCCTCAGTGGAAGGAGGGCCGTGTTTGCCACCCTGCCTGTCCAGAGGATGCCGCGGAGACGGGGTTAGTCCAGGTGCCCCGAGGCCCCTCTTTCTCCAATGCCGCTCTCGTGTACAGCAGCCCATGTGCCGACCTTGTGCGTACGAACGTGTTCGTGACCCTGTAAATCCTTGGCCGGCGTCCTGTGCTGCCCCAAAGGCTGTGGCCTTCCCTGGCTGTGCCATCTGCAGATGTCTTTTTATATACACGTATCATGTATTTCAAAGGTTGAGTCAAGTATATGACGTACTCAGAGAATATAAACAAACTTTCCTACTGGCCCAAGGACAACGTAATTAGAAAGGTAAATCCCTGCAAAGAAAAGAAGGCATGTTATATGTTGCAAATCAGTATAAACACTAGAAGGAAATCACCTAGCATTTTGGATTTTCGATGTCCTTTCTCTCCTTCCATGGAGAAAATTGAGAGTTGATATAAAGTAAAAGGCCAGGACCAGGCGTGCCTCCTGACTCACACTTGGGACCTGTTTTTCTCCAGGTTTCCAGTGCCGTGAGTGTAGGGACCATGTCTATCCTGTTCACTCAGCTAGTGTTTTTCTTGAAGGTCTGGTCAATCTGCTTGTAGGTTTGCAGCTTCCACCGCGTTCCGAGGCTTTTCATCGTCCTGGTCACCCTGCGAGGAGGGCAAGGCAGGCGATGATGTTTTCGTGCTTTCTGAGTTTGTCATTTTCCGGGCAGTATCAAATGTTGGCGTGTCTCCACCACCCTGTCACCGTCCTCTCTTCTTCCCTCCCCGCTTTTATCCGCGTGCATACGTGCTTTCCTGAGGAACCCTTCCTACTCGCCGATAAACCCACACAGTCTTAGGAGGGAAAGGTAACGTGTGGGGCTTTTTTCCGCTCACTCATTTACTTGTATAAATGACAACTTAAATCTTTACATTTTGGAAGAACTTCAGAATATCTGGGAGGCGAGGTTCTGTGGTCCTGGGGTGAGTGAAGACGCATCAGGGTCCCTGCGCCTTTTTTCCCTCATTCAGAGTTACAGTGGCAAATTTCCCATACATTGTGAAACCACGGGAAAAACGTAGAAATTTAAACATTTTGAACATATTAGACTTAAATTTTCGGAACCTACTGTCATAAATTTTGCAATTTAAGATATATAAGAATGTTTTAAGAGTGCCTTAGTTTTTGCATATGTTTATTATCTTTTTTATACTTAAAGAGGTAAAATCTCAGATAAAGATTTTAAAACATTTCTCTTACTTTCACACAAAATCAAGAATGCTCTGAAAAAGCATAATTTTTCTCATGTCTTTTAGATATTTTATATATTAAGTTCTAAATATTGCTTTGTTACTATGTAATGACATTAAACATTTACAGTGTTAAATAAAAAGGATACAAAATTGTATGTTCACTATGATTGTGACTATGTAAAAACATACACATATCTCTAAAAATTGGGGATGAGAAATTAAATACTATAATAAATATTGGTAGAATTCATATATTTCCCGTTATATTCTTCCCATTATGTTCTGTTCTTTTCTCTTTTCTTTTCTTTTCTTTCTTTCAAGAAAGAAAAGCCTGTTACTCAGGCTGCAATGCAGTAGTGTGATCACAGCTCACTGTAGCCTCGACCTCCTGGGCTCAAGAGATCCTCCTGCCGCAGCCCTCTTGAGTAGCTGGGAGCACAGGTGTGAGCCACCACACTCAGCTAATTTTTAGATTTTTTGTAGAGACAGGGTCTTGTTGTGTTGCCCAGGCTGGTCTTGAATTCCTCATCTCAAGTGATCCTCCTGCCTTAGCCTCCCAAGGTATTGGTATTACAGGCATGAGCCACCATGCCTGGCCCCGCTATACTATTTCTTTATAATAAAAGGTAGAGGAGAGATGCCAGCGTGCAGGTAGAGTAGCTGTTGTTGAATTTCGCCAGAATGTCTGACCAGAGTCCCCGCCCTCGCGGGTGTTTTGTTTTCCGATTTCTGTCTTTCTGAAGCTCGTGTGTTGAGCTCACGCATTGCTCTCGGGCACCTCTGAATCCACGTGTTGGCTTTTCTAGAGTCACCTTATCTCTCTAAGCCAAGAAAAGTGTCCTCCTGGAGGTCCCTCAGGACGGCAGGGAGCATGCCTCTGGGCGGCCGAGCGTCCCTGACCCCGCAGAAGCTGTGGCTGGGAACCGCAAAACCAGGTATGTGGTTGCCACACTGGAGGCCCTTCCTGCTTCAGAGAAGAGTTCAAGAAATTTCAGGGAGGGGTTTGAGATGGCGTTTTTAATATTCCTTGTTTGAATTACATTGTCTTTAATTTTCTCCAAGACACTGAATAGACACATCGTAGTTTTATGTCATGCGCAAACATGGTTTGGTAAAGTGGCACTTTAGCCTCCCTCGGCCCCGTGTGGTCTCTGCGTGGGAGTGGTGAGTTGGAGCCCGTTCCGGCCGTCTTGCCAGAGCCAACTGTTACAGTCTTAGGAGTTTGGTGGGCTGGTCAGTGCCATGCTGGCTACTTGATATTAGACATGGTAGAAATATTTCTACTGTGGAAATAGGCAACTACTGTAATCAGGACTTTATTAATTTATATTTGGGAGCCGGTTATTAACCATTTACCAGCACACCACTGACGGCTGGTGTCTACCAGTGATTAAGCTTTCTTCAATCCAGGAAAGTTGATTAAAAACAAAACCTCCCATTGTGTGTGTTTGTACCTGTCATGTTAAACCTATGCACATTCAAACCAGGAAGTCTGACCCAGGCCCTGAACTCACCCCTCACCTGGGAGCACGCGTGGACCGGCGTCCCCAGCGGCACTCCCGACTGTCTGACAGACGCCCTCAGAGTGAAGAGGACACATCTCAGGCGCTCTGCCAGCAACGGTGAGCATGCCAATGGTGGCAAGGCCGAGGCCAAGGAAGAACAGGAAGGAAAGGACGGTCTCTGGGCTGGAGGCGTCCTTCGTCAGAGCGGGATTTCAGGCTTCATGTGTGAGCTCCGTCCGTGGGAGGTTTTGGGAGGCCGTGGGAACAGTGACTCACGAAACCCCGCCTGCGCCAGAAGGTAGCTTTCCTCGTGGGTGCAGAGATGTCTTGCCAAGTGTTATTTGTACCTCCCACCTTAAACACAGAAGCCTACTTAAATTTATTCATTGAGTAAATGATATTAGGAACAAATAATAATAAATAAATAATGATAAAAAGTCCAAGTTGCACCAAAGAGAATCAGCTTGTTGCTGTGTTTATATTCCTGTCTAGTCTCTCTCTCTCTCTTTTTTTTTTTTAGAGATGGGATCTCGCTATGTTGCCCAGGCTGGTCTCAAATTCCTGGACTCAAGTGATCCTCCCACCTTGGCCTCCCAAAGTCCTGGGATTACAGGCGTGAGCCACCGCGCCTGGCCTCTCTCTTTATCCACATGTTTCCCACCTATCCTCCTTAATGAAGAACAGCTTCCAGGGTGTTTTGAAAACCTCCTTACTGTACCCCAGGAATTGATTACCTTCCTGCTTTTACTGGTTAGGAGTTATCTTTTAGGCTGAAATTTAGAGGTTTAATATACTAGGTATCATTAAAACCAAAGTAAACATGACTGTTTTTACGTTGGAATGAGTGTTGAGATGCTCTGTGCATTTTTTGTGTTTGGTATTTGTTTGTTTTGCTATTTAAATCTGAACGTGTCCCTCCTCCTTCTGAGTCCCTTTCATCCTTTTAGTGTCATTAAACTTGGTCTTCACATCTTTATTTATTTCCTTTTTGCTTCATCTCTCTATATCTACCATTTTTGATTTTCTTGCTACTTGGGGAAGTATCATGATCAGGCCAAAAAACGTGGAATTATTTTTGCTTTTTTAATTTTTTCTTTTTTAAAAGGAAAAGGTATTAACTTCCAGGGTTTCCTTGAAGTATAGCCAATAATTCCTTCTACTTTTTAGATAGTCTTTGAAAAGATTTGTCTGTCTTTCTCTAGGTCACGTCCCTGGGACTCCTGTCTACAGAGAGAAAGAAGACATGTATGACGAGATTATTGAGTTAAAGAAGGTAGTATTTCGGTTTGTTCTCTATTGATTTGAAACAGTGAAAGCTTCCTATAACAATCTATTAGAACATCAGTGCCTGTGCTGGGAGGTGCCCAGATGGGAAGAGCGGGAGCGTTGGGGTTGAACCTGAGTTTGAGCCATGGCGTAGTACCCTAGGAGTTGGTGTGTCTGGTTAAAGGCCGTAGCACCAGCACGTAAAAGGCAGCAGAGCTCATGTTCCGTCCGTGTTCTCCTTCTCCAGCGTGATGGGGAAGACTGGATGAGGACTAGATAAACTTCAGAGTCCCCTTGTGTCCTGAGATTGGGTACGGTGATAAGGTCACTGGTAGAGTTATCAGTAACCTTCCACGTATGCCATGCTTTATGTTATCAAGACATCTCACATGCCCTATCTCAGTTGCCCTCTACAGAAGCTCTGTGGGACAGGCAGGGCCACTTGTTACAACCACCATCTGCTGATGGACTTGAGACTCAGCGACGTTAATAGTCTGTCCGAGGTCAACCAGTAGCAGAAGCAAGATTCAAGGTCACCTGCCTCCCAAGGCCAAGATTCTCTATTACCCCGTGGCCCCTCCCATTCATGAAAGCATGAACTGCGTTGAGCTAGATCATCATTGTCACTGCCACCAGCACCGTTACCATCCCGCTGGCTCTCAATATCCATAAATGTTTGCCCTGGAGAAGTCATCTGTGTTCATTTCCTTCCATAATTTTAGTCTGTTTATAGACCTACTGTCTCCACCAGTTGATGTGTGTCTGAGTCACTGCGTTCAGCTGGGGCACCAGAGGGCAATAGGGCATTGGCAGCCTCACCCCCAGAGCACGGAAGAGGATCGGGAAGCCGTTTCCCCTGGCGAGCTGGGAAGAAACTGGGGAACCTGGAGTAGGCCGTTGTACAAAAAACAGCACCTTCTCTGTTGGCTGTAGAGAACAGTCAGACTTGAGGCTGTGTGAGAACGCTCTTGCCACGAGAGCTGTCTGAATGGCCGTGCTGCTGAGGAGCAGGTGCGTGCCCTGGCCTTGGAGACTCTGAGCACAGGCAGCGGCTGCGTGTCGGGGATGTCACGGACGTGATCCTCATTCTGGTTGGAATGAGCTGAATGAACTCGGTGTGGACCGGCGGGTTATCTCGTTTGGGATTTTCTCAGCCTCTTGAATCTGTAGGTGTGTCTTTTGTCAGATCTGGGACATTTTCAGCTATCGAGTCTTGAGTTGTTTTCTCAGCCTTGCCCTCTTTGGTTACAGCTGCTCAGGTCCCTGGTCTCTCTTCAGTGTTTTCCCCTCCGTCTTCCTTCATGAAGATTGGGTAGCTTCGTCGTCCGGCCCTCCAGCTCACGGATGCTTTCCGCTGGCCTCTGCATCCTGCCGTTGAGCCCGTTGTTGGGTGTAACCTTACTGTCTCTGTTCGGTTCTGAAATCTCCATGCGGCCCCTTCTGTCTTGGTCTTCGCTGAGACGCCTGCCCTGCCTCTTCACTTGTTTCAAGCGTGTCTGTCGTCGGTCACTGGCGCATCTTTGTGGTGGCTGCCGTAAGTCTGCGGCGGGATTCTAATGTCCAGGCCATCTCAGTGTTGACGTTGTAGCTTGCTTTTCTTCATTCAGGTTGAGCTATTCTTGGTTCTTAGTATAAAAGTGATTTCCTTGAAACCAGGACGCTCGGAGTGTTTCGTCGCGAGACTCTGACTCTTGCTCAATCCTGTGCCGTGGCAGGCCTCCTCTCACGCTGCCCTGTGGGTCAAGGGGGCACCGCCTCACTACCACCCGTGAGGGTGGAGGTCCAGTTCCCACTCAGCCATCATCAACACCTGCTCTGGGACGGGCTCCTCATTCCCGCTGGGCGGGGCGGGAGTCTGGGCCCCTCACTCAGCCTCTGCTGCCGCCGCCCTAGCTGGGAGGGAAGGGCCACCTGTACTGCTCCCGCTCAGCCTTCGCCGATGTAGGGGTGGCCTTGCTGCCGCCAGGCGATGGTGGTCCTGACTCTGCGTGGCCTCCTCTGGAGCCCCACCAGTGCAGGAGGGGAGGGGCCTGGGTGCAGCCGGACAAGGGTGAGTGTCCAGGCTCCCCACGTAGCCTGTGCTGCGGGGAGGACTGTGGCGTTTTCCGTGGTCTGCCTAGGGTAGAGCAGTTCCTGCCTGTCAGTTGCTGCCTTGTTGGTCTGTTCCTTTCCTTGTCTTCTGGCTGGAGAGAAGAGGCTTTGCGTGGGCTTTTATTGTCTGCACCCATTGGCGTTTTTAGGCTGTTGGCTTCTCCAGCATCCAGCCCAGATGAGGCAGAAAGAAAACTGAAAGAGCTCCCTGCCGTGTCGATCACTGGCCCCCCAAGTCCCGGCCCGTCTGCCGCCTCCACCTTTCCAGTCTTAGGTCGCGTTACACATGGAGCGCAGGTGTTGAGTGGAACTGACGGGAGGAGTTGGGAGGGGTGAATCTAGGTCATGCTCCTGGAAGCAGCAGTCCCATTACTAAAGCTCCCATCTTCCTCCATGGCTGGGCCTTCGCTCATTTACTCCACAAGCTGAGTACCGGCTTGCCATCATGCCTCCTGAATCTGTGGGTTTGTCTGCAGCGATCTTGCCAGCTGTGGATGTGGCTGAAGTGCCGAGCCACCCCCACGGGGTGCGCATTCCAGATTGTCTTTTGCTCAGAGGTCCGGTCTCTGGAACGCCACAGTCTTTTGCAAGAAGGCCGTGTGGGAGGATGGCTGGCGGTTAGATGCAAGCTGACGCTGGGAGTTGGTGAGCTGTGGCACAGCCCAGCCTACATGCTGTTTCTTTCCTGGACTTTATCTACCACGAAAATAGTAGGAAGAACATAATTTCAAAGTATAGGATAGTTGTAGAGATTGAATAAACTTAGTTTTGTAAGAAATCGACTACACAGTCTTTTTTTTTTTTTGAGAAAGAATCTCACTCTCATCTAGGCTGGAGTGCGGTGGCACAGTCTTGGCTCACTGTACCCTCCCTGTCCCAGGTTCAAGCGATTCTCCTGCCTCAGCCTCCCGAGTAGCTGGGATTACAGGCACCTGCCACCACGCCCGGCTAATTTTTTGTATTTTTTGTAGAGATGGGGTTTCACCATGCTGGCCAGGCTGGTCTCAAACTCCTGACCTCGTGATCCACCCGCCTCGGCCTCTTAAAGTGCTGGGATTACAGGGGTGAGCCACCGCACCGGGCCCCAACTACACAGTCTTTCCCCCGTCAGGTCACCACAAATTGGTAAAGAATTTGTCCACAGATAAAGATTGGGAAGTACTGCCTTCTGCCTGAGCTGTAGCTGAGGATAAGCATTTGAAATGCATATTAGCCTTGGATGAGTTTTATTGATAAAAACATGAACAAAACGGACTTTCTTGTGTGGTCATGGGAGAGAATGCATGGTGCATCACCGTCCAGCCCCAGTGTTGGCGGCTTTCCTTTCCCGTGTACTCCGTGGGACGGGGTTTCTCAGCACGGGTGCTGTTGATATCTTGGGTGGGACAGTTCTTCTCTGTGGGGGCTCCCTACCCATCCAGCTTTCCCCGTCCCCACCCACTAAATGCCAGGCGTGCCCTCTGGTGCCCTCACGTGACATCCAGATCTCCCCCCACCCACCATACACCGTGCCAGGCAGCTTTCCAAATCTCCCAGCTCAGTGCTTCCCTGGGCCTGTGCGCGGTGTGGTGTGCATGGCTGTGTGCGGTGTGTGTGTAGTGGTGTGTGCATGGCAGTGTACGCGGGGACGTGTGTGTGGCATGTGCGCAGTGGCGTGTGCGGCGCTGTGCGTGGGGGGACCTGTGTGCGCCGTGTGTATGGTGTGGTGTGCTTGGCTGCGCAGGGACGTGTGTGCGGCATGTGCTTGGCTGCCCGGGGACGTGTGTGCGGTGCGGGTGCAGCAGTGTGTGCTTGGCTATGCGTGCGAGGACGTGTGTGCAGCATGTGCGCAGCCGCGTGTGCTTGGCTGTGCGTGTGAGGACATGTGTGCGGCTTGTGTGCGGCGTGTGCGCAGCAGTGTGTGGATGGCTCTGCATGGCCCTTCTTTTCTTCAGTCATTGCACGTGCAGAAGAGCGATGTGGACCTGATGAGAACGAAGCTCCGGCGCCTGGAGGAGGAAAACAGCAGGAAGGACCGGCAGATAGAGCAGCTCCTTGATCCCAGCCGGGTAAGCTCCTGGCGCTTCAGGGACGGGGCGCGGGGAGGGTCCTCAGGGCATCTGCCAGCCAGCCCTGCTGGGGGCTACACGGAAGGCCATCTTCATGTCTCAATCTGCTTACCACAGGGCACAGATTTTGTTCGGACTCTGGCAGAGAAAAGGCCCGATGCCAGTTGGGTAAGTATGGGCTGTGCAGGACAGAGCCTTTCCCCAGACGCCAGTTATGGGGGACAGCCACAGCGGGGACGCCTTTCCCTGCAGCACCCACTCATGAAGAGTAGCAGGCGGGGGGCGACTGCGGACCCCCAAACCCTTCTCCACTGACACCTGGGGATGCCACGGGGAGGGGGTCCGCAGGCTCACCACAGAGGCCAAGCAAGACACTGTAGGAAAAACCCGTCACAATGGGCAACTTCTCCCTCACACCTGAGAAAATACATTAAGCTCAACAAGTGCTCCCAGCACTTTGGGAGGCTGAGGCAGGTGGATCACTTGAGGTCAGGAGTTCAAGACCAGCCTGGCCAACATGGTAAAACCCTGTCTCTACTAAAAATACAAAAAAGTTAGCCGGGTATGGCAGCCTGCTCCTGTAGTCCTGGCTACTCAGAAGGCTGAGGCATGAGAATCGCTTGAACCTGTATGGCAGAGGTTGCAGTGAGCTGAGATGGTGCCACTGCCCTCCAGCCTGGGCGACCAAAAAAAAAAAAAAAACAAGTGCTACAGATGTAAATCAGGGAGCCAGGGCAGCGATAAAGTCCTTCAGATAGATCCAGACCCCCCAGATACTATGTGACAATATGTAAAAAGTGGAATGAAATGGAAGGAGGGAAGACGTTGCCTTTCGGTGTGGTAATGCCGTGGCGATCAAGTGTAGGTAGCACAGTACACCTCCTAGGAGTCAAGGAAGTACTTTTCTAAAGCGGGAAATGCTGGAAGAAAACCGAAAGGAATCCGATTTTGAGATTATTGAACACAAATAATAAAATAACATAAACAATGTGATTAATGGATTTGATCATGTAAAATTAGAAGTGACGGAATCAAAACCCATGGGACTGGGAGCACCGAGATCACTGTCATGGGGGAGGGGAAGGATATTATGAATCAAAACAGCAAAGTTTTCTGTTCAGAATATACAAAAAAACCATACATCTCTTTTTTGTTGTTGTTGTTGTTGTTGTTGTTTTTGTTTGAGGCGGAGTCTCGCTCTGCCGCCCAGGCTGGAGTGCAGTGGCCGGATCTCAGCTCACTGCAAGCTCCGCCTCCCGGATTTATGCCATTCTCCTGCCTCAGCCTCCCGAGTAGCTGGGACTACAGGCGCCTGCCACCTCGTCCGGCTAGTTTTTGTATTTTTAGTAGAGATGAGGTTTCACCATGTTAGCCAGGATGGTCTCGATCTCCTGACCTCGTGATCCGCCCGTCTCGGCCTCCCAAAGTGCTGGGATTACAGGCTTGAGCCACCGCGCCCGGCCAAAACCATACATCTCTAAAGAAAAAAGCCATCTCCTCTGAACTATGTCACAGATACAGAATGCAGAACGATTGTATAATCATTACGTGTTTAAAGTAGATGGTGAGAGCCTGGTTCTGCACCTGGGATGGCACAAAGTAAATCCTTAACAAATGCCTGTAAGTAGTGGGTACTTCCATAAGGAAAGGGCTCCATATTTTTGTTGTTCTGGTGCTCTGTGTGTGTGTCTGTGGCTTTTGTTTTTTTTTTTTCTTGAGACAAGGACTCACTCTGTTGCCCAAGCTGGCGTGCAGTGGCAGGATCATGGCTCACTGCAGCATTCGGCTCAGGCGATCCCTGGCTCAGGGGATGCTCCCACCTCAACCTCCTGAGTACCCGGGACCACAGGCACGCACCATCACACCCAGCTAATTTTCTTTTAGTTTTGGTAAGATGGGGTCTCACGAAGTTGCCCAGGCTCATGCGGTCCTTCTGCCTCGGCCTCCTAAAGTGTTGGGATTACAGGCCTCAGCCACCGCACCTGGCTAACGTTAATTTAAACTAGGAATTCTAGATCCTAGGGTATATGCAGTATTCGTTATCATATGGCAAATTGTCCACCAGAGTGGCTGCGCCCTACCACATCTACTTGTCATCACCTGCCGTCAAGAAACATTTGCAGATGTGCCTGAGGAGACCTGGCCAAGGATTTTGATTATAGGATTGACCAGAATCACAAAAATGGGCTACAACTGAAGTATGTGTCAGTAGGCTACAGTGACACGTTTTAGAGGATAGCCAAACAAAAAAAAAAGATTTTGAAAGGGTCTATTGGCCAGGCGCAGTGCCTCATGCCTATAATCCCAGCACTTTGGGAGGCCGAGGTGGGTGGATTACCTGAAGTCAGGAGTTCGAAACCAGCCTGGCCAACATGGTGAAGCCCCGTCTGTACTAAAAATACAAAAAATTAGCCAGGTGTGGTGACGCGCCTGTAATCCCAGCTACTCAGGAGGCCGAGGCAGGAGAATCGCTTGAACCCAGGAGGCAGAGGTTGCAGAGAGCCGAGATCGTGCCCCTGCACTCCAGCCTGGGCTACAAGAGTGAGACTCTGTCTCAAAAAGCAAAAAGCGTCTTATCAATAGGAGAGACTGGATAGAGAGACTGTGGGAAATAGTATGGATTCACAGGCACCAGCAGGGACAGAGCACCAGGAGGATTTGTTGAATGTCAGGAAAAAAAAAAAAAAAACATTCAGAGGGATGCGTGTGACAGAGCCCCGTTTCTGTGAGAACAGAGGGCCTGACTTCCCGAGTGCACACACACAACCATGCACAGAACCAGGTGCAGGGGGCATGCAAGCGGAAACAGGATTCGGTTGGCCGAAGAGGGGAGTGGCCAGGTCAGAGTATTTTAGTCTCTATAACATCTTCATTTTTGTTTTGTTTTGTTTTGTTTTTGAGACGGAGTCTTGCTCTATTGGAGTGCAGTGGCGCAATCTCGGCTCACTGCAAGCTCCACCTCCCAGGTTCACGCCATTCTGCCTCAGCCTTCCTAGTAGCTGGGACTACAGGCACCCGCCACCATGCCCGGCTAATTTTTTGTATTTTTAGTAGAGACGGGGTTTCACTGTGTTAGCCAGGATGGTCTCGATCTCTTGACCTTGTGATCCGCCTGCCTTGGCCTCCCGATGTGCTGGGATTACAGGCGTGAGTCACCGCACCCAATCCTGTAACATCTTCATTTTTTAAGGAAAATGTATTCATATATGACTTAACATAATTTATTTGTTTGTTTGTTTGTTTATTTTGAGACTGAGTCTGGTTCTGTCGCCTAGGCTGGAGTGCAGTGGTGAGATCTCGGCTCACTGCAACCTCCACCTCCCGTGTTCAAGCGATTCTTCTGCCTCAGCCTCCTGAGTAGCTGGGATTACAGGCATCTACCACCATGCCCGGCTAATTTTTGTATTTTTAGTAGAGATGGGTTTTCACCATGTTGGCTAGGCTGGTCTTAAACTCCTAACCTCAGGCGATCCACCTGCCTTGGCCTCCCAAAGTGCTGGGATTACAGGCGTGAGCCACTGCACCCAGCCAACTAACATAATTTAAAATGACTTTAAAATTCAGTGTCAAAGTTGTCTGTTCAAGCCTGGTGTGGTGGCTCACACACATAGTCCTAGTACTTTGGGAGGCCAAAGCAGGCAGATTGCTTGAGCCCAGGAGTTCAATGCCAGCCTGGGCAGCATAGTGAAACCCCATCTCTATTTAAAAGTGGTCTATTTAGAAGAAAAGAATGTTCTTTAAAGAATATAAGAATGTTATCTCCTCCGAGCAAGACATTCACAGAAAAGGAGGTGAGGAGGCCTCTGGAGCTATTCTCCCTTCCCCAGATGGAGGGAAGCGGCTCCTCGGGCCCCTACGGCTGCGCTGTCTCCCAGCCCCACTCGCTGCCCTGTGGAGACTGAACTGGGGGACCCTAGGGGCTTTGAGTCTGTGGGTTCTCCAGCTGGTGATGGGGCTGCTTCCTTTATTTAATACAATCAAGGGAGCACCCTGCTCTGTCCCCGAAGTGTGTGGTGTGCTTGGGGAAGGACTGCCGGTCGGTCAGTGTGCCCGCGATGGCTGCCACCTCCTCCTGCTCCAGCCGGTGTCACACCCCTGCCATTCACCCAGCTTTACTCAGGAAGAGGACAGTGGGCCCTCCCTCTTCCCTGGGCCCGTAGTCTAGAAGAGAGGACAGTGCTGGAGGGAGGAAGGACAGGGAGGTGTGCAGGTGCTCTGGGAGGAGGGGACAGCCACGTCTACTGAGGGAGAGTGGGGGTGGCCTGCCTGATGGGCACGTTCCCCGGGCAGGTCATTAATGGGCTGAAGCAGAGGATCCTGAAGCTGGAGCAGCAGTGCAAGGAGAAGGATGGCACCATCAGGTAGGTGCAGGGCCTGCATCCTCTCCCCTGCCTCCTGCACCCCTGTTCTGCTCACTCAGACTCCAGCCTTTGTTCCTCCCCAACCCCTGTCCTGTGTCCCTACTCCCACCCCAAAGCCGAAGGTAAATATTAGCTGCCTCTTTTTAATGTTTTTTATTGTCTTTGTTCCCTCTAAATATTTCCCTTCAACTTCTTCTTGTATTTAAGAAATGCTGGCCGGGCGCGGTGGCTCAAGCCTGTAATCCCAGCACTTTGGGAGGCCGAGACGGGCGGATCACAAGATCAAGAGATCAAAACCATCCTGGCTAACACGGTGAACCCCCGTCTCTACTACAGAATAAAAAAAAAAAAAAAAAACTAGCCGGGTGAGGTGGCGGGTGCCTGTAGTCCCAGCTACTCGGGAGGCTGAGGCAGGAGAATGGAGGGAACCCCGGAGACGGAGCTTGCAGTGAGCCGAGATCCGACCACTGCACTCCAGCCTGGGTGACAGAGCGAGACTCCGTCTCAAAAAAAAAAAAAAAGAAATGCTTGCTCTGTGGACCCCTGTATCTTTCCAGGATGAGGTTTCCGTGCCTCAGTCCTGCGCCGTCCTTGTGCTGTTTTTGGTGTGGCTACTCGCATTTCTTTACCTGCCTTTCGAGTGCGAAGGGAGAGTCTTTCTGGGCCGTGTTTTGGTTTCTTTAATGGAAACTGAGGCCACGTGTCCATTGCCTCATGTCTCCTGTTCTTACAATAGTTCCCGCCTCGTGTCCTGCCCAATTTTGTCAACTTTAAGTTTGCAGATTTCTTCTTGTTTCAGTGCAGAACCTCCATGACCTTACTTTGGTTTCTCTATCAGTGTCTCTATTTAAAGTCTACTCTCTGTTGAGAGCGAGGGGACAGCCTGACAGTGCCAGGGAAAAGGTGATTCTCTCTTCCTTACAAAACTAACCCCTCAAAGACGGCTTGTCCTCTCTAAGCTCCGAAGTCTTTCCTCACCATTAATCTAGTCTTCTAAAGACAGCATCTCAGAGAAGAATATCTCTAGGGAAGCTGTATATGCACTTTGGGAAGCAGCTGGTCTACACAGGGGATGCTCTCCAGTGTGAGGAATTCTCCCATCAGGCTCGAAACGAGTCCTTTGTTCAAGGCACAAGCTGAGTGAGGGCCCATTCAGGCTTTTCCCTCCCATCCCGGGTCTCTTCCAAAGCCTCTCCTCCTCCAAATGTTCTGGGAAACTCTTCCTCTTGCTCTGTCCCCTGGGAACACTGGCACAGCCCTGTTAACACTGAACTTGGGTTTTCAGCAAACTCCAGGCCGATATGAAGACCACCAACTTGGAAGAGATGCGGATCGCCATGGAGACGTACTACGAGGAGGTGCACTGTGCTGGGTGGTGGGGCGGAGGGCGGGCACCATGCTGGGCGGCAGGGCGGAGGGCCGGCACTGAGTTGGGGGCACCAAGTGGGAGGGGAGCAGCGCTGGCCCCAGGTGGTGAGTCGAGCCCGGGTGGCCCAGAGCTGCGCTCCTGGAGCCTGCTCCTGCTCCAAGCCCAATGGAAAGATGAAGTGCGACCACTTAGTTTTCGCCTCCGGCTGTGGGCAGTGGTCAGGACTGTGATGTCAGTCTTTTCAGAGAAGTTCTTCTCCATGCTAGCCTTGTGTTTTCATGCATTTCAATTTGGTATTTACAGGTGCATCGTCTCCAGACCCTCTTGGCAAGTTCTGAAACCACCGGAAAGAAGTATGATGACCGTTTGTGAGCTGCGTTTTGTGTGTTGCCTTCACATTGTGGAAGCTCCTCTGAGAGCGTGTGGCTGTCATGTGGGTGCAGCATACACTGCCCTTAGCTTGGCAGCGGTGCCAACACCGCACCTGTTCTGTTCAGGGTTAGAGTTGATGCGTTTCCATTTGCGGTGTTCACAGACTCCTCATAGTGACCACGTGTTGACGGCCCACGCTTGTTCAGTGCTGCCTGTGTTCATTCTAGATTCTACATCCTGCCTTCCAGCTTGGAGCTAGAAAGTGCTGTTTCAAAGCAGATCCACCTTTTTAGGAAGACATTGCATACAAGGACAAGTTTACTTTGCCACCTAATGTTTTCCTAAATAAGTTTATCAGGAGAAACACTGAGGTTCCCCTTGTCTGATCTCCCATATCCCTTTCCCAGCGGATGCAGTACCCGGCTGCCATCCGCGTCTGGGTGGCTGATCCCTGGCAGTGGCTTTGGCCGTGTCACTGGCCTCTGCAGCAGCTTGCTGATGTCATGGACTGCTTTCCTTTTTCTTTACCCCTAATCCTTAAAACTGGTTGGAAAACTTTTTCTGTAAAGGGCCAGATACTAACTACAATTGATTCTCATTATTCAGTTACCAAGTGTCTGTAGGTTTTCCTAGTGCAGTGGTTATCACCTCCACCTTACAGAGTTACAAAGTCTCCATGAAAATGGAATGAGCGCATACTAAACCACTGCTCCTAGGGGAGGTACAGGGCTCCTGCGTACTTCTGTTCACAATATTTTTTGCTTTTTGGGAAAATGTTGCCCAAGCTGGAGTGCAGTGACACGATCTCAGCTCACTGCAACCTCCGTCTCCTGGGTTCAAGTGATTATCTTGCCTCAGCCTCCCGAGTAGCTGGGACTGTACAGGCATGTGCCACCACACCCGGATAATTTTTGTATTTTTAGTAGAGACAGGGTTTTACTATGTTGGCCAGGCTGGTCTCGAACTCCTGACCTCAGGTGATCCGCCTGCCTCGGCCTCCCAGAGTGCTGGGATTACAGGCGTGGGCCACCGCGCCCAGCCTGGTCACAACATTTTTATCAGCCAGTCAAAGTATAACCTGGCTAATGTGTGTCTGTTTAAAGACACGCTATTTAATAGTGATTGTGGATTAATTTTCATCAAACTCACGGCTGGCCTGAACGAGGCTTCTTGCACACACATAAGCGTCTCCACAGGGGCCCACACAGCCTTCCTGAGCTTAGAGGCACTGGACAGCACTCAGACTGCAGTCCAGCCCACTCAAGGCAGCATCACCAGCAAACAGCACAGAAACGTGAGAGCCACAGCACCAGGCAGGCCACAGAAAGAACACTTGTTTTCACATGAGCTGAGGTGAGGAGCGGAGCACCACCTGGTTCAGCCCGAGCTGGGAACGTGCGCACCAGCGACTGGCATTTTTCATCACCTGTGCACGTGTGAGAATTCCCACAAAACCCCCGTGCGTATTGATTTTGGGCTGACAGATCCATTTTAGCAGCAAGCACATTTGCAATTATGGGATCTGCAGATAATGAGGATCGACTATACTTTAGACCTTGTGGGCTAAGAGGTGAAATCTGAGCTGTTCTGCAGGCACCTGGTGGAACAAGATACGTTTCCACAACCCTTCTAGTGATGGCATGGAAAATATAATGCTGTTGCTTGAGTACGATATTGTGTTACGCAGGTTTACCTTGCATAAGGATGGGGTTCCATTTTGGGTGCTAACGTTTTGCTTATTTAGGGTTCAAAGTTATTACTGCCTATTTGATTTCAAATACTCACCTGCAAAAGCCACTGTGAGCTCATGACCAACAGAGCAAGCTGTGATTCACCTGCCCCTCGTTTCAAGCACGTGTGAAACCAGCTTAGCAATGCAAACCTCAGCCCACGATTTGGTTATTCCAGGCCCCTGGGGGAGAAGAAGACGGGCGCCAAAAGGCAGAAGAAGATGGGCAGTGCCCTCCTGAGCTTGTCCCGGAGCGTCCAGGAGCTCACGGAGGAGAACCAGAGCCTGAAGGAGGACCTGGACCGTGTGCTGAGCACCTCCCCCACCATCTCCAAGACACAGGGTACCTTCCTGAAAGCCACTGCAGGAGGGAGGCCAGGGAAGGGCGGGGCATGGCCACTGGACAGGCACCATGAGGGCAGATGTGAACCCTTGAGCGACGCCAGTTCCCACGTGCACCAGCACCTGCCACGGGCCACGTGGTGTCCAGGGGATGGAGCCGCGAACGGATGCTCACAGACATCCCTCGAGGAGACAGTGCTGTGGGAGGGAGGGAGGAGCTGGGTCAGATGCGTGACAGGTGTGTCAGATGGCCGTGCCGTGGAGGAGGGGAGGAGGACACATTTTGGGGTGAGGCAGGTGGTATGTGCAGCTGCAAGCAGGGTTGACAGGAAGGTGCCCCCAAGACAGTGACAGCTGAGCGGGACCCAGAAGGAGCGAGACAGCCATGAAGACGGCAGCAGGGGTGGGACAGGCAGGGCAGGGCTGAGTGCCTGGGAGACACGTGGAGTGTCGCCCCTGAGGCCCAGTGGGGCGGGGCGGGGCAGGGTGCCATGGGAGCCTTAAGGATGCCGTGGGAGTGTTAGGCAGAGGGTGGAGGGGGCCGTGCTGCTTCCCGAGGACCCCTGGCTTCTGTGCAGAGACAGGGATGGTGGCAGACAGAGGCTTCTGCACTTGTCTAGTCGGGCTGCTGGTGGCCTGGATCGGGGGAGCAGTGGGTGTGGTGAAAGGTGGTCAGGGTCTGGTTGCGTCTTGTAGCCAGAGCTTAGGGAAACTGCAGAGAGGGTGTAGGCTCTGAGAGGGAGCAGCCAGGCTCCAAGGCTTTTCGTCCCAGCAACTGAAAAGACAGAGTTGCTGTTTCCTGAGATGGGGAAGGCAGAGGGGCAGGTCTGGGGAAGAGCCACGGGAGGTCTGAGTGTGTGGGAGTACGGGCCAGGCAGTGGCTGTGTGGGGGTGCAGGGCAGAGGCCTGGTCTGGAGAGCCAAGCATTGCGGGTCACCAGCACTCAGGTGGATCGAGTGAGCTCACCGGAGTGAGAGGAGCAGAGGTCAGGCCCTGAACCTGGTGGTGTATGGTGGGGCGGGGGCAGCCAGCAAGGCAGAGGGGAGGAGTGACCAGCGAGGGACTGTGCATGCCAGGAAGGGGACAGGCTGAGAACTGATTGTTGGATTTGACAGAATGACAGTCATCGGAGATCTTGATGAGAACTGTCTTAATGGCCTGGCCAGGAAAGCATGTCACCCTGAGATGCTTGGAGGCCATTAATACAGACATCTCTGCACGGTCCAAGGGACAGACTGGGCCCGTGCTGGCGAAACCCCCAGGGGGCTGGGACCTGTCCGTGTGGCTCTGCAGCCCCACAGGCTGCTCCGCTGCGGGAGAGGAGCCTCAGGCCTTACCTGAGAAGGGTGGCCCTACTGGCAGTGCTCGCCAGGAGCCGTTTGAAACCACACTGCTTCCCTCAGGTTATGTGGAGTGGAGCAAGCCCCGGCTGCTGAGACGCATTGTGGAGCTGGAGAAGGTGAGCCGGCATCTCAGGGCCACTGTCCTTGAGGACCAGGGGCCTCATGCTGTGGGGACGGGCTCACGGGGTGTGGAAGGTGGCGCTGAGCATGGCACTGGCTGTCCGCCAGGCAGCACCACATACAGACCGCAAGGAGACTTCTTCCAGGTGTAGACAATGCTGAAGGCAGCTCTCACGCCCCTCGCTGGGCTGTGAGCTTCTGTGCGTGGCCGCAGGCAGACGCGCTTCGCACTGGAGCTCCTCACGGTCCAGCCCGTCTGTGCAGGCTGTGGGCTGTGCCCTGGCCGTCGACGACCAGGCCCTGCCTCCACCACTCGAGTTGTGTTGGAATCGACAGGGAACTGTTGACCCAACTCCTGATCAGCCAGAAATATTGGGAAGTGAACGTTTCCCCACATCCCCTACGTGACTTTGCAAAGTAGGAATTAGGCTGATTCTATTGGAATTGGACCTCTGTTTGGGGTTGTATTTTTAAAGATGGAGTCTCACTCTGTCCCCAGACTGGAGTGCAGTGGCGCAATCTCAGCTCACAGCAAGCTCCACCTCCCAGGTTCAAGTGATTCTCCTGCCTCAACCTCCCCAGTAGCTGGGACTACAGGTGCCCGCCACCACGCCCGGCTAATTTTTTGTATTTTTAGTAGAGACAGGGTTTCACTATGTTAGCCAGGATGGTCTCGATCTCCTGACCTCGTAATCCACCCGCCTTGGCCTCCTGAAATGCTGGGATTACAGGCATGAGCCACCGAGCCTGGCTGGTTTTTTCTTTTTTTTTTTTTTTTCTGAGATGGAGTCTCACTCTGTCACCCAGGCTGGAGTGCAATGGCGTAATCTCGACTCACTGCAACTTCTGCCTCCTGGGTTCAGGCAGTTCTCCTGCCTCAGCCTCCCCAGTAGCTGGGATTACAGGTGCCCACCACCATGCCCCACTAATTTTTGTATTTTTAGTAGACATGAGGTTTCACCATGTTGGCCAGACTGGTCTCAAACTCCTGACCTCAAGTGATCTGCCCACCTTGGCCTTTCAAAGTGCTGGGATTACAGTCGTGAGCCACCGCGCCCGGCCTGGACCGTTGTATTTTAAATAGTAAATTGGAGCATCTGTGTTGTTTGGCCAAGAAGAATAAACCTAGAGGGAAAAACGTTTTTAAAAAATAGTTTTTTACGTATTTACAGTGTAGAAAACTAGCCAGATACAATGACTCACACCTGCAATCCCAGTACTTTGAGAGGAGGATTGCTTGAGGCCAGGAATTTGAGACCAGTCTGGGCAACATAGCAAGACCCCGTCTCTACAAAAATGAAAGCAATTAGCCGGGTGTGATGGTGCACACCTGTATTCCCAGCTTCTTGGGAGGCTGAGGCAGGAGGAACGCTTGAGCCCAGGAGTTCAAGAATGCAACAAGCTGTGATTGCACTCCAGCCTAGGTGACAGAGCCAGACCCCGTCTCAAAAAAAAAAAGAGAAGAGAACTTTCTATAAATTGTGGGTTTAAAATATAGAACTTGTTGGGAAGTCAAGGCACCCAGAGGTGGTTCGGAAGCACAGTGGGTAGCACGTCCGAGAGCCGGGAGAGGCAGGAGTGGAGGGTGGGGACGGGCTCAGTGGCACTTTGCAGGCGACACCAGGACGTCACTCGAGACTGAAAGCATAAAGGCTGAAAATGTCGGCAGTTCCAGGGGACAGGAGGGTAGATGTGCAGAGTTGTTTGAGTCACCTCCCCTCGTGCCCTCCTCTCTGTTTTAATGGCTTCTGCCGGCACCCTGTCTCGGCAGGGGTCTGGCGTGCCTCACTTCTGATTAAAGAGAGCTGAGCAGGGATCATGCTCTTCCAGTAGCCCTGTGCCCCGCGGTGTCTCCGAGTAACTCGGGTCCCCTCAAAGCTTTCTCGTGGCCCTGCTGGAGACTCAGTTCGCCCTGGTTCGGTGTCTCTTTTCTGGGTTTGGTAAATAGAAAGTAGAAATGAGAACTAGCATCTAACACGCGCCTGTGTTGCCTCCAGAAACTAAGTGTGATGGAGAGCTCAAAACCACATGCCGCAGAGCCAGTCAGATCACACCCGCCAGCCTGCCCTGCATCCAGCTCTGTGCTGCACAGACAGCCACGAGGGGACCGCAACAAGGACCACGAGCATCTCCGAGGGGCTGTGAGAGACCTGAAGGAAGAGCGGACTGCCCTGCAGGAGCAGCTGCTGCAGAGAGAGTAGGTCCTCCCGAGGCCCCGCCAGTGTCCCCACAGGCACAGCTGCTGCGGAGAGAGTAGCTCCTCCCGAGGCCCCGCCAGTGTCCCCACAGGAGCAGCTGCTGCAGAGAGAGTAGCTCCTCCCGAGGCCCCGCCAGTGTCCCCACAGGAGCAGCTGCTGCAGAGAGAGTAGCTCCTCCCGAGGCCCCACCAGCATCCTTGCCAGGGAAGCAGCTGTCACTCCCTGTGGAAACTGATCTTTGCCGGGGTTCAACAGTTGTCAGTTTGGAAAACTGTTCAGCTCATAGTGGTCGCTGCATAAATATTTTTATATGATTCTAAAACTTTTATATGATTCTAAAACCACTTTTGGAGGTGAAATAAAGGCAGCTTTAGTGATAACAAGAAGACACTAACTGACCATATTACATTATCAAAAGCATGAGGGGTCGGGCATACCTGTCATCCCAGCACTTCGGGAGGCCGAAGTGGGAGGACTGCTTGAGGCCAGGAGTTTCAGACCAGCCTGGGTAACATAGCAAGACTCCATCTCTCCAAAAAAAATTTTTTAATTAACTGGGAGTGGTGGCTCATGTCTGCAGTCCCAGTTACTCAGGAGGCCACGGCAGGAGGATCGCTGAGCCCAAGAGTTCGAGGCTGCATTGAGCTATGATCATGTCACTGCACTCCAGCCTAGGCAACTGAGTGAGACCTCAACTCAAAAAAAAAGTGTAGGGAATGGTGGGAGAGCACATTTAAATCTCTCTACCCTGAATTCCAGAGAAATCTTCAAATTGTCTACTAGAGACGAATTTACTTTCATTGGTTTATGTAAAATCAGTTAGATTTTATGCAGCATGGTCTTAATTCAGTAATGTGTTTATGGGGCATATGATCTATTAATACATATGAAATAAAACATAAATGCTGCAGCCTGATGCTGTGGCTCACACCTGTAATCCCAGCACTTTGGGAGGCCAAGGTGGCAGGATTGCCTGAGTCCAGGAGTTCGAGACCAACCTGGGCAGCATAGTGAAACCCCATCCCTACAAAAAATACAAAAGTTAGCCATTCGTAGTGACTCTAGCCGGTAATCCCAGCTATTTGGGAGGCTGAGGTGGGAGAATCACTTGAGCCTGGGAGGTCGAGTCTGCAGTGAGCGATAATCATACCACTGTACGCCAGCCTGGGTGGCAGTGAGACTCTGTCTCCAAAGAAAAAACAACAACAAAACAAAACCGAAGAAGACCTAAATGCTGTGAAATACTGGGTGTGAACACAGGGCTGGGAAGGCAGGGCCTCACCGGGTGTTCCGGAGCTCCATGACCTGTGGCCACCTAGCACCCAGCCTGGCTCCTGTCCTCCTATTTGCGGCTCCTCTGGGCTCGGCTCCGCCATGAGGCAACCACCTCTATCATCTTTGGAATGATGTTTCTCTCTAGTTTGCAAGAACTACCGTGACTTGCCCCTCAGAGTGGCCTGTGAAGCAGCAGCAGGAGCAGGAGCTGGGAGCTGGTTAGTATGCAGGAGCCCAGGCCCTACCCCGGCCTTCGGAATCACACTCTGCATCCAGTGGGATCTGCAGGTGATGGTTTTTTTTGAGACAGAATCTCGCTCTATCGCCCAGGCTGGAGTTCAGTGGCACAATCTGTGCTCACTGCAAACTCTTCCTCCCCAGTTCAAGCGATTCTTATGCCTCAGCCTCCCAAGTAGCTACGATTACAGGCATGCGCCACCACACCCGGCTAATTTTTGTATTTTTAGTAGAGATGGGGTTTCACCATGTTGGCCACGCTGAGTCTGGAACTCCTGATCCAGATCTGCCCGCCTCGGCCTCCCAAAGTGCTGGGATTACTGGTGTGAGCCACCACGCCCAGCCCTACAGGTGATTTGTGTGCCCTTTAGGGTCTGAGAACTCGGCCAGTGCCTCCCAGCCTGCTAAGTTCTCTGCTGCCTGCTGTGAACAGTAGAAGGCCAACCCGTCACCACTGTCCTTACCCCTCACATGAGGTCTCAGATCGCATTTATGGCAATTGATAGGTCGTTTGTAAAAATTCGTATTTCATGGCAAGCTTTTCCAATTAAGCCATCATTACAGAGTTTATAGACATCAGGTAAAAAAAAATTAAGGTAGTCATGAAAGGTAAATAACTTCTGGAATTATCTATGAAACTGTAAAGTGGCGTGATAAGAGCCACCTCTTATTAGCCCTAACTGTGTGACAGGGGCTCTGCTAAGCACTCTAGGGTTTCTGGCATTTAATAGCGACTCGCAGGCCCTGAGCAGTCAGGGCTCGCAGACAACATACAGTCCAGCTGAGACTCGGACAGAAGTCTCCGTTGAAGGCCAGTGTGTGGCCATCACACCACATGGGACGCAAGAAATGCATCTGGGAGCGGTTCAGCTGGAGCCCCGCACAAGCAGTGGCACGGTCTAGGCAAGGCAGGCCCCTGTCCCATTCACGAACCCCGCGCCTGCCTGCAGCACCCCCACGCGGGTGTGAGGTCCGTGCCAAAGAGTGGCGGCTGGAGGGGCAACTCCCCATTCTATGGCCTGATGGCAGGGCCTTCTCTGGCATCGTCCTGTTGATCCCCTGCACACAGCAAGTGCTTGGTTCAGGGCAGGCAGGGCCCTGAGGTCTGTCCTTGGCACTGTGTGATTAGAAATGGGCCTTTTGGCCGGGCGCGGTGGCTTAAGCCTGTAATCCCAGCACTTTGGGAGGCCGAGGTGGGCGGATCATGAGATTAGGAGGTCGAGACCATCCTGGCTAACATGGTCAAACCACGTCTCTACTAAAAATACAAAAATTAGCCAGGTGTGGTGGCGGGCGCCTATAGTCCCAGCTACTCGGGAGGCTGAGGCAGGAGAATGGCGTGAACCCAGGAGGCGGAGCTTACAGTGGGCCGAGATCGCGCCACTGCACTCCAGCCTGGGCGACAGAGCAAGACTCTGTCTCAAAAAAAAAAAAAAAGAAATGGGCCTTTCGTGGTCCTCCCGCCCCCACTGTCCTAAGGAAGGGTTGAGCACCGTCACTTTTCAGAAGCGCCTTTCTGCTCCGACATAACCTCCAGTTTTCGTGAATGCTAACAAGTCTCCTATTCTCTGTGTGTGCAGTTTGGAGATAAAGCAGCTCCTGCAGGCGAAGGCCGACCTGGAGAAGGAGCTGGAGCGTGCAAGGGAGGGCGAGGAGGAGAGGAGAGAGAGAGAGGAGACTTTGAGGTATGTGACCTGGGTCAGGGCTGGAGAGAGGAGCCAGGCGAGTCTGCACTCCCGCCACCACTGCAGCCCCCCGAGACATCTCAGCCTCGCTGCCAGCCAGGTTTTTAGAAAGGCCACACCTCCCTGCAGTCTTTCCCTGGTTTTCTGTCACCCAGTTCGGGAATAACCTCTTGGTGCTGAGCAGAGCCTACCCTCTGGCGTCGTGGCCACCTCCCAGGGGCATCCTCTGCTCTGGCTGTGCCAGCACCTGCCCCTTCCCAACGAGCCATCACACTGGCCTCTGGTCAGAGCCACCCTGGTGCGGGCCACGTCCTCAAGAGGGGCCGCCTGTGCCCTCAAAGTAACGCCATTCGCGAGAGCCAGGAAGCAGCGTCCACCCCACGGTCCATCAGCTTCTGGGGGACAAACACCCTGAGATCGACCACACGGAGGCGCAGAGCGGTCAGCAGTCCCGACAGGCCTGGCCCGGGGACCCTCAAAAACATGGTGCTCAGCAAAGAAAGCCAGACACAAAAGGCCACGTAGCACACGATTCCGTGCGCAGGAAACGTCCAGAACAGGCGGACCCACCTGAAAGTGCTGCTGCTAGGGGCTGGGAGGGGAGCGGGGACTGCTGACGAGCATGGGTTCCTTTCTGGGGCGATGCAAATGTTCTGGAATTAGATAGGGGTGGTAGGTACACAACATTGTGAATATGCTAAAATTCACTGAATTCTACACTTTAAAATAGTGAATTTTATGTGATGAGTCTTAACTTTTTAAAATGCACAAAAAACTAGGTTAGAAATCTGAGCAGACATATTTAGCACTCAGAATAATTAGTAAGACATAGATTACCGGAATGAAGAAAACCTTGGCTGGGCACAGTGGCTCAGGCCTGTCATCCCAGCACTTTGGGAGGCTCAGGTGGGCGGATTGCGCGGTCAGGAGTTCAAGACCAGCCTGACCAACATGGTGAAACCCCCTCTCTACTAAAAATACAAAAATTAGCTGGGCATGGTGGCAAGTGCTTGTAATCCCATCTACTCAGGAGGTTGAGGCAGGAGAATCACTTGAACCCGGGAGGCAGAGGTTGCAGTGAGCAGAGATCATGCCACTGTACTCCAGTCTGGGCAACAGAGTGAGACTCCATCTTAAAAAAATTTTTAAAAAAAGAAAATGTTTCATTTTCAGGAGAAATCTGACTGAATTCTGTCAGAAGGCTAGAATTAAAGTGAATCCAAAAGAGCACATGTGCAGAAATGAATTTTTTTTTTTTTTGCCTTTAGTACCTGGAATGAACATCTAAATTGCAGTGCCTTCTGTTCATACTGTTTACTAAAACGCCAGTGATCCCTGCTTATTTATCTCAAATGTGTGGGCTCAAGTGATCCTCCGGCCTTGGCTTCCCAGAGGGCTGGGATCACAGGCGTGAGCCCCCGCGCCCGGCCTCCTACTTACTTATCAGTCACACAATGGATTCTGTTTTTAGTTCTTAGCTGTTTCAGGAGAGGTGCTGGGCCCTGGGGGTCCTCAGCCCTGTCCTCGTTAGGCTTCCAGCCCAGAGCAGGAGACAACAGGAAGTCCTGGCCTGCGATGGGGTTTCTGGTGCCGTCAGGTCATAGCTGGGGCCCAGTGGCTCAGGGAGACGTGACCCCACCAGCCCTCTACAGGCTGCCTGGAGTCCCCCTGTCTCAGCGTGGACCGCCCGCCCCACCCTGCCCTGCGCCGGCTTTCATCACATAGTGACAGGTGAGGCATCCCATCTTTTCCCTTTCCGCCTTAGAGAGGAGATTCAGATGCTTACCAGCAAGCTCCGAGAACTGCAAGAAATGAAGAAAGAAGAGAAAGAGGATTGCCCAGAAGTTCTTCATAAGGTACGGTGACCGTTTGGCTGAGTCTCCTGTCAGGTGTAGTGAGACTTCCGCTGGTCATGACGGTTCCGACCGTTTCCCTGCCCAGAGTTTTTTCTAACCATCCACTGAAAATCCCACTCCCTTTTATCATCACAATTGATTTCTATAACTCATGTCGTGTGTGTCGAAGTCCGACGTTTTGGATTAATTGACTGTCAGCAAATTGACTTCTCGAACTGATATTTGAGTCTCAAGGCTGGTGAGTAAAGAGTTAACAAAAGCTCAGCCATGCGGAGGGTGTAGGTATGTGGCCGGAGCTGTCGCTGAGAGGCAGGAGGGGCTTGGGGGGAAAGGACAAAGGCTCAATCAGGCCTCTGCATGGACCTAGGCCTGCACCGTCTCCTCTCATCTAAGCTCCAGAACACAAGGCCGGCAAAGCCTCAGCGGGGACTGCGCTGTGTGTGGAGTGGGGCTTCCTCTGCCCTCTCTGCAGAACACAAGGCCAGCAAGGCCTCAGCGGGCACTGCCCTCTGGGTGGACTGGGGGTTCCTCTGCCCTCCCTGCCGTCACTCAGCTGTGCACGGGTTGAACGTGAAGTGACTATTAGCAGGGACCCGGCAGGTGAGCGGGGACCCTAGGTGGATGCCCTCCTGCCTCTCCACTCCCTCCGCGTGTGTGGACGCTACCCAGGGGCAGCTGGTCGAGGCGGCGTCTCTGTGGCTCCAAGGTCTCTGGCTCTCTGCTGCCTCCCTGGAGGGTCACAGCCATGCTCTGGTCACCATGGCCGGTGCTGCCTGCACTTGCACTTCTGGTGGCAGAAGGGCGTCCTCACAAATCCCCTTCCAGTGGGTAGGATCCTTCGGAGGGCAGGTGTGAGCCCATGCATGTTCAGGCAGGAAGCAGGGAGCTTGGCGTCCCCATCCTGGGGCTGCAGTTCACTCTGAGAGGGGCTCGTGGATAAAACCAACCGAAGCCACCGCCTGTGGTCCCAGCTGCTCGGGAGGCAGCAGTGAACCAAGGTCACACCACTGCACTCCATCCTGGGCCACAGAGCCAGATCCTGTCTCACTAAAAAAAGAAAAGAAAGAAAGAAAGAGAGAAAGAGAAAAGAACAATGTCTGAAAACAGAGAGAGGAGAGACAGAGAGAGAAAGAAAACAAAAATGTCTGAAAATACTGCTGAAATACAGCCTTTTCTGTGTGGTGGGGTTATAAGCTTTTTTTTTTTTTTTTACTTTCTTTTAGTATTGTCTGAATTTTTCCTAATAAGCATGTATTAGCTCTGTGTTATTTTCCTCCTCAGGAAACATTTCTATTTTAGAGAACAGGAAGAGTGGGATTGAGTGATCAGCTCTCGGAGTAGGGAAATCAGCTCTTAGCATTCACGTGGGAATGATTAATTGCAGGTTAAATGGAGTGACAAGAGTGGGTTTAAGAGTTGCCTCAAGGAATTTATAAGCATGTGAACATTTAGATTTTTTTTAACTGTCTGTAGTTGTGTGAGTAAATGTTCATTTATCTTCTGAGGAGCTGATTTTACCTTTCCGATCACACTGGCACGGGCCACGTACTAACAGCTGATCTCACTTTAGCGGAACAGAGGCCTGAAAATGTGTCAGGACTGAGGAAAGATGAGGCTCTTCTTAGGGTCACAAAATCGGAATGTGGAAGCCCAGGGCCAGAATGCTGGTGCCAGGCACCCGGTGCCACAGCTAAAGGGATCTGGAAACAGCTGGCTGTGTGGATGTACCCAGGGCATCTTCGTCAGGGATGTTAAGATGTGTAGACACGCAAGTGACTGTCCTAGGAAGTTTACACTCCCAGGTCCCTAGAAACAGGAGGCAGGGCACGCAAGGCCACGCAGGAGCAGCGCGTCGGCCCGGAGGCGGCAGGGATGTGCGGAAGACCTGGGCCAGGGCCTTTATCATGGGAAGGAGCGGGAGAGGTGAGGTGAGCTGGCTGGTTAGGGCCAGCGGGCTGGAAGCTTGAAGAACTTCAGCAGGACCTGGGCCACGGGGTGGTCTTGAGCTGCCCCGCACCTGGCCCTCGGTGATTAAGGCTGAGGAATATTGCCTCCTGGAGTGTGGGGCCCAACGCAGGAGGCGATTCTGAGTGTGGGCACTGGATCAGTTGCTCGCATAGGATGGCCGTGCCCAAAGGCAGGCCCTTCACTGTCTAGGAATCGGCCAGGCCCAGAGGGGCATCAAGGCCCCAGATGCCCAAGCGTCATAAGACACAGATAATGAAAAGCCAGTGCAATCCGTTCTGTGTTTGTTCAAGTCTGTGGACAGGCTACCTGTGCCCGCGCCTGGCCCAGTGTGTACTGGGAGCGGTCTTGTGTCTCCCTCTGGGGAGGGCTTTCAGCAGCAACATGCTCTCCACCGAGCTTGCATTCTTGACATGAGAGGCCTTTTCATTCGTACTGGGTAGTGTCCTGTGGATGATACATTTGGAGTCATCAGTGTTAGAAATCGTAATTTTTCTTTTTTCTTTTTAGAGACGGTCTCACTCCGTTGCCCAGGCTGGACTACAGAGGCACAATCATGGCTCACTGCAGCTTTGACCCCTGGGCTCAAGCAATCCTCCTGCCTCAGCCTCCTGAGTAGCTGAGACCACAGTGGTGTGCCACCACACCCGGGTATTTTAAAACTTTTTTCATAGAGGTGGGGTCTCGCTGTGTTGGCCAGGCTGGTCTTGAACTCCTGGGCTCAAGTGATCCTCCCTGCTTGCCGCCCCCCCACAACGTTGGGATTACAGGCGTGAGCCACTGCACCCAGCCTGAAATCGTGGTTATTTCAATGGTCGTTATAGCAATCCTGGCTTGTTTCTACCTTAAAAACCGTGGTAGAAATATATATATTGCCTTCAATCGCAGAAATCCCATGTTTATAATTTAGAGTGTTAAACTAGAAAACAGAAAAGCACCCCAGAAAAACAATTCTTGCAGGAGCAAAATATGACCGAGTGTAGTGAGTGTGTGACGGCCGTGTGAAGCAGCGTCCGCTCTCTCTCCCAGAAGGTGTGGCCAGACAGAGTTGAGGGAGTTTAATGAGAAGTGTGTCTGCACGTGTGTGCTCGCCTGGACACTGTTTCTCAGCAGTACAGGAGACCGCTATCATGTGGCCTGCGGACCAGTGTGGAACAGCTCTCGCCACATTAATAAGACTCGCCTGATAAGCCCAGCCGCACCGCGCAGAGTAATATCCTGTCCCCTTGCCAGGTACTGCTCGTCCCTGCCCTGGCTTCATCGTCCTCTTACTCCTTCAATTTCCTGCAGGCCCAAGAGCTCCCAGCTCCCACTCCCAGCAGCAGGCACTGCGAGCAAGACTGGCCGCCGGACTCCCGTGAGGAGGGGCTCCCGTGGCCCCGCTCCCCCTGTTCTGATGGGAGAAGAGACGCCGCGGCCAGGGTGCTGCAGGCCCAGTGGAAGGTGTACAAGCACAAGGTGAGGCTCCCCAGGGCGACCCGGGCTGCTCCCTGTGAATCTTCATGCTCCAAGGCAAGCCACGCACTCTCTAGGAACGACTAGGCCTGGGGGGCCAGCCGGGCCCCAGGTGTCCGAGTTCCGTAACATACAGAAAATAAAAACCTCATTCACACACCGACTCATCCGTTCTGGGTGCATTTTGTGCAATACTCAACATCTCGCCACATTTCTTTTCATACAGTTTTCTTCCAGAACTATTCGAAAGTGAGTTTTAGATGTTATGAAACATCAGCATGTATCTTCTAAGGAAAAGTGTCTTCTCCTACCTGACCACAGCACCGTGACCGCACCTCAGACTGTCACAGCAGCTTTATATCCTCACCTACCGGCCCTTCCTATTCACATTCCCCAAAGGTCCCGAGATGCCGCCTGCAGCTCTCTGTTTCCCGCCAGCATTCAGTCATGGCGGTTCTCAGCCCACCTCCCACCAGAGCCTGGGGGTTGGTTGGTTACGTCTCCTTAGTGTGGTTCACAGCAGCCCCCACCCTTTCTTTTCTTTAACGAATGGGTCACCCTGGCCAATTTTGTTTGTTTGTTTTTCTGAGTTAGAGTCTTGCTCTGTTGTCCAGGCTGGAGCGCAGTGGCACGATCTTGGCTCGCTGCAACCTCCGACTCCCAGGTTCAAGCGATTCTCCTGCCTCAGGCTCCCAAGTAGTTGTGATACAGGTGCCCGCCACCACGCCAAGCTAACTTTTGTATTTTTGGTAGAGACAGGATTTCACCATATTAGCCAGGCTGGTCTCGAACTCCTGGCCTCAGGTGATCCACCCACCTTGGCCTCCCAAAGTGTCAGGATTACAGGCATGAGCTACCACACCCGGCCTGTTTTTTCTTTTTTCATAGAGACAGGGTCTCACTCCGTCACTCAGGCTGGAGTGCGGTGGCACAATCGCAGCTCACTGCAGCCTCGACCTCCCGGGACCAACCAATCCTCTGGCCTCAGCCCCCCAGGTAGCTGGGACTACAGGCAGGCACCACCACATCTGGCCAGTTTTTGTAGAGACGGGTCTTGCCATGTTGTCCAGGCTGGTCTTGAACTCCTGAACTAAAGCCGTTCACCTGCCTCGGCCTTCCAGAGTGCTGGGATTACAGGTGTGAGCTACCGCACCTAGATGTTTTTGCTTTTTTTTCTTTTTTTTTTTTGAGATGGAGTTTTGCTCTTGTTGCCCAGGCTGGAGTGCAGTGGCATGATCCCGGCTCACTGCAAGCTCTGCCTCCCAGGTTCAAGCAATTCTCCTGCCTCAGCTTCCCAAGTAGCTGGGATTACAGGCGCACACCACCACGCCCAGCTAATTTTTGTATTTTTATTAGAGACAGGGTTTCACCATGTTGGCCAGGCTGGTCTCGAACTCCTGAACCCAGGTGATCCACCTGCCTTGGCCTCCCAAAGTGCTGGTATTATAGGTGTGAGCCACTGCGCCTGGCCTTTTCTTTCTAAAGACATTTTTTTTTTATTGAGATGGAGTCTCGCTCTTTCTGGGCGCGATCTCGGCTCACTGCAAGCTCCACCTTCCAGGTTCACGCCATTCTCCTGCCTCAGCCTCCCCAGTAGCTGGGACTACAGGTGCCCGCCACCACGCCCGGCTAATTTTTTATATTTTCAGTAGAGACGGGGTTTCACCATGCTAGCCAAGATGATCTCGATCTCCTGACCTCATGATCCGTCCGCCTCGGCCTCCCAAAGTGCTGGGATTACAGGCGTGAGCCACCGCGCCCGGCCTAAAGACATTTTCTTTGGCAGAGAGCAGGCCAGTGTGTTACAGAATGTTCCCTGTCCTGGATCTGTTTCCTTGTGGGGTCATTAACTTATTCCTCTGTCCCCTTAATTTCCCATAAATGAGAAATAAGGTCTCCAGCTCCGATTCACCCAGGTTTGCTTTTGGCAAGAATGTCTCACATTGAGGCTGTGTACCCCCATCCCCTCAGGCCGGCCCCTGTTTGTGTTTCTTACCTGGTCATGGCTGCTGGCTTTCGCCATTTTAAAGAAACGAGTTTCTCTTGGTAACTAGCCAGCAGTTTATAGGGGACAGCTTGGCCTCCATGAGGTCTGTCCCCACCACCTTTCCCCTTGTGGCCTTAGTGCCCTTCATGTCACAGCTGTCTTCGTCTGAAAAGCAGTTTCCTTATTAGCGGGGCCAACTCCTGGTCCTCCCAAAAGGGTGGGAGAAAACTTAGTGACTTCCCTTCAGGTGCTGAGCAGATGCTGGCTTGTCTGTCTGTCTCTCTGTCTCTTATTCAGTGCATATATTTCTTTGCTTCCATCTTACATTCTGTTGGTCCTTGTACTCGGTTCCTCCTTAATCTCCCAAGGGACAGATCCTGTGTACAGTAGTACACATGTGGGCTGTGCACTCTGATGACTATGGAAAATCAGCCGGCTGATGTACCTGTTATCTGGCCGTGGCCATTCCGTGCTATTAAGTGCATATTGATTATTTTGGCGTCAACATCTGGGAAGGACTTCGTTCACATCTACAAGAACACGTGCTCTGAGGGACCCCCCTCTGCTGACTGTGACGCTGTGTGTCAGCTGCAGCCACAGAAACGTCCCAAGACACCCAAGGGTGACTGATGACCAGTCAGGTTGAGGCCAGTGATCCAGACCCCTGAACTAAAGTCCCCTTCATAACATCCCCAGCAGGCAGCCTCAGCCTCCGAATTCTGGGACTTTTCCAGAAAGGACAGTGGTCCGGACACCTGTGATGTGAGAGGGCTCTCACACCGGGCCCACATCCATCTCCTTAGCTGCACAGCTTGGCCTAATGGAGTCTCTTCTGCACAGCCAGAGGACCGGCACACGGCACAGACACATCCCTTCATCTGCAGCTCGGGCCACCTCATGACTCCCGGAGAATTCCCGCCATCCTCATTCCGCCTCTCACTTTCGTCCTCCTTACAAAAGCGTTTGTTTGCTGGGCCCCGGCAGCTCAGGAGGGAGGAGCCAGGGCAGCCAGGCCTCTTGTTAGCTTGATCGACGCCTGTTGGCAAGATCAAGGGCTAAAAACCACTGTGTGGGGAAACATTCATCCTTCTCCTGTTTATTCATGTATTTTTTCTTTTTTTCAGAAAAAAAAAGCTGTTCTGGATGAGGTAAGTGAGGTTTATTTCATCAGTTTCGAAATACGGATTTGTATTTTGTTGTAAAGCAGGTGAGGGGATATTTAAAGATGTGTTGAGTCCTTTTCTTTTCTTTTCTTTTTTTTTCTTTTTTTTGAGACAGAATCTCGCTGTGTGGCCCAGGCTGGAGTGCAGTGGTGCAACCGCGGCTCACTGCAACCTCCGTCTCTTGGGTTCAAGTGATTCTCCTGCCTCAGCCTCCCTAGTAGCTGGGATTACAGGTGCGCGCCATCACGCCCGGCTAATTTTTGTGTTTTTAGTAGAGATGGGGTTTCTCCGTGTTGGCCAGGCTGGTCTGCAACTCCTGACCTTAGGTGCCTCCCAAAGTGCGGGAATTACAGGCATGAGCCACCACGCCCGGTGAGTCCTTCTTTTCAAGAAACCAAACCAGACCCCAACATTAAGTATAACATACATAAGAAATAGAAACATCAAATAAATATTCGGATAATTTTCCACTTTCAAAATCTGTTCATTCATTCCTTCCTTCCATTCATTCTTTTCATGCACATTCACTGATCACCAGCCCTGCGTAGGACAGTGTCAGAGGCTCTGGGACGCAGAGGCTCAGACACACAAGTGAACAAGTGGTTACAGCCCGGGGTGGCGCTGGGGGCGGGCAGCCCTGCACACAAAGGCCAGGAGGTCCCTGCGAGGGGTGACGTGCAAGGTGGGCCTCGTGGGACACATGTCAGAGCTCGCTGCACCAGGAAGTGAGGGGAGGGCGTCCTAGCAGAGCCGGCGGGATGAGGAGTCTGAGACAGGGCGAGGGCGTGGAACTGGAATGGAGGTTGAGTATGTCACCCACAGCTGAGAACTGACAGATGGATGAACAGTGCAGTTCCAGCCATGATCCTTTTTAGGGAGGAGCTGGAAAGTGAGATCTTTATTTTGCTAGAGTCCTGGTGGCCTCAGATGCTCGCCTCTCCTCTAGGGCCCCTTCGGGGACAGCAGTGTATTTCCACTTAGACCGCGGGAGAGGCCCCAGCCCCAGTCACTCAGAGCGGCCGCCGGGCCACAGGGCTTCTCACGCTGCGTTCTTCCTCGCCAGCAGCTGCTTCTCCGTGGTAGGGCAGACCCTGCACCCGCTTGTCCTCACACTCCACCGGTGTATCTGATGCCAGCAGGGTTGACAGCTCTGCCATCAGGGCAGGGCTTGCCTTCCCCCTGCCCCACCCATTTTCCCCTTCCCCTTGGCCACATTACTCATCCACAAGTGTTTGCTGGGCTCCTGCTATGTGCCAGGCACGAGAGGAGCTTGTAACAGACCAGCCAGACACTGTCCAAATTTCACGGGGTTCATACTCTGCAGTCAGGACAGCCAGAATCGTCACAAGTGCGGGCGGCGCACCAGGCTTGGTGGCCTGTGTGCAGCTGCAGTGGGAGAATGTTGGCATCGGAAAGCCAGGTCACAGCCGCATGAGCGCCCTCCACGAGCAGGTAGCTGGACTGCCCACCTGGCTCACCACACTGTCCCTGAGGAAGGACCCCCTGCTCGCCACTACCCTTGTCTTCAGCCTTCGGTTCTGCAGCCCCTCCGTGCCTGGCCTCCTCGTCCCTGAACCTGCCCCACAGCCACACTCTTGTCCATACCCATCTGACACATCTGCAGTGGCAACTTCCAACATCCCCGTCTCTGACAGTTCCTCCCATCCTCCAGCAGCCCTCAGGCCCTCATCCCAAGGTCTCCAGCACGTCAGCCTCCCACCTGCCCACTCACCACAGCCTGCCCAGGCTCCCGGCCCCGCAGCCGGCTGTGGTTCCTAGCACATGCCCCTGCCTGGCATCTCACTTTGTGGTTATTCTTGCCGGCCTCCCATCAGAATGCAAGCTCTTTTTGCCACAACACCTCTGGTGCCTAGACTAGCGCCTGGCATGTGGGAGGCGTTCGGTAAATGCCCTCCAGCGAGTGGGTGAGGGGACCCGGGCTCCTTGGCCAATGGGCCAGTCAGTGGTGGGTGCCGTCTCCCCATCCTGCTTCTCTCCCTGGCGACCCCCATGCCTCAGGGTCCTCATCTCTAAAGACAGCAGTGAGGCTGCCTGTGTGGGGCTGTGGTGGGCGTGGGGTTTGCCAGTGTGTGCACAGTGTGTGGTGTGACGGAGATGCACGCCCCTCTCACCCCTCCGGCTGGTGCAGAGCCCCCTGTACCTGGCGGCCGCTTTACCGAACGCTTCTGGGCAGCCTCCATGTGGTCACCACACTGTGGCGGATCGTTCATTGTGGATATCGAGCGCTGCCTCGCCCTCCCCTGCGGAGCTCGTTTCCCACCCCAGCGTTCTTCCCCTTGCTTTAAGACAAAACAAAGGTGCTTTCTGTTCCAGCAGCGGCAAGCCTGCTAGCCTCACTTGGCGTGGGGCTCGGTGGGCACGTTCGTCATTCTCCTAACGTGTTTGAGAGCTGCCCGTATCAGGCTGGGAGGGCTCACAGGGCTAGAGGCAGATTGTTCAAAAATAAGTGCTTCCCCGAAAATGGAGCAGGGACTTCTCACGGAGTGAGACAGAGTCTCACTGTGTCACCCAGGCTGGAGTGCAGTGGCCCAGTCTTGGCTCACTGCAACCTCTGCCTCCCAGCTGCAAACGATTCTCATGCCGCAGCCTCCTGAGTAGCTGGGACTACAGGCATGCACCACCACGCCTGGCTGATTTTTGTATTTTCAGTAGAGACAGGTTTTTACCATATTGGCCAGGCTGGTGTCAAACTCCTGGGCTCAGTGGATCTTCCCACCTCAGCCTCCCAAAGCACTGGATGACAGGTGTATGCCATGCCCAGCTAATTTTTTGTAGACACAAGGTCTTGCTACGTTGCCCAGGCTGGTCTGAATTTCCTGGCCTCAAGTGATCATCCTGCCTCAGCCTCCCAAAGTGCTGGGATTACAGGCATGAACCACTGCACCTGGCCACATTTCCTAAGAAAATCATTTAAGATTAAGCTCAAAGGATAAACTATTCTCTTAAGATCACTTTAGAGGTCTTGTTGCCCCTTGCTTCATTTAGAAAACGTATATGGAAAGTAGAGGAAACCAGTCAACTTTTCCAACGCGGAAAAACGCTCCAACATGAGAACATAACCATGTGTGAAATACCAGCTCCTATTAGCCACTGAAAGGGACTGCAGTGAGCAGCCGGCCCTTCCCATTCCCAGAGTCCCCACCGTGCTGACAGGCGCTGTGCCCTGTGCTCCCTGAGGTGCCAGTGAGTGTCTCACGGACTGGGGTGAGTGGGACTGCGGAAGGCTCTTTGGGAGACTGGCTGCGCAGCAGTGAGAGGAGTTGCGTTCCTACGCCGAGGCAGCTCTCCCCTTGGTGCCTCCCTCTCGCCCGCCATTGCCCCGGGCATTCACATCCGCTTTTCTCTCCCTGCTTCCTTCCCTGACAGGCAGCTGTGGTGCTTCAGGCAGCTTTCAGGGGACATCTGGCGCGGACAAAGCTCTTAGCAAGCAAAGCATGTGGCTCAGAGCCGCCCAGCACGCCAGGCCTCCCAGACCAGGTAACGTCGGGGCGCTGAACATCCCAGCCATCTCCAGAGCTGCTCATATCACACTCCATCCACTGAGAAAGCCCAGGGCACCTCTCAGCCTCCACACCCCCGCCCGCCCAGCAGGCATCCCCTCCACTCCATCCCTGGCCGCGCAGGCCCCTCTGCACAGGCCCCTCTGCACAGGCCCTGGATGGGTATGGCATTAGGGCCAGATTGCCTTGAGCTGCCGGAGAGTCAAATAGCTCCACGAAGATGTAGCTAAAAACTACCAAAGATAGACGCAGGCCATGCCAGCCCCTCCTCTGTAAGGAGGACCAGGTGTTTAAGAATCCCTACAGTTTAAAAATTCAGAACCCGCCGCCAAGAGGCTGCTCACTGACCAGCAATTCCCGGGAGGCAGGGCCACCTGAAATGGAAACTGAGCTCTTCCCGTCTCCCTTACACCCAGGGTGTCCCCGGGGCCGAGCACCGGGAGCCAGCAGGGGGCTGCCAAACAATCGTCTTCCCTACGGTCCTTGTGCCCCAGAGCTCTCCTGTGCCCCGTGTTCCGAGTCCCATCGCCCAGGCCGAGGGCAGCCCTGCGCAGGAGGAGGCCATCGTCGTCATCCAGTCCGCTCTGCGGGCACACCTGGCCCGGGCCAGGCACAGGTGAGTCGGGGTCACAGGGATGCCCCCTGCAACACAGACGCGGCGCAGGAGGCTGCCCACTGCAGTGGGCACAAAGCACTGGGCGCAGGACATGTAGCGGGAACTGGAGCAGCACCTGCCGCCTGCCAGCGGGACCTCAGTTTGGGGCCTGAGTAAAGGCTTCGCGTCGTCAGGACTCCCTGCTGCACCACGGACGTGGAGTGGGCTGGAAGTTCTGATCCTCGGGAGCCTTTCCAGAGTCGCTTCTTCCCTACTGGGAGGAGATAAGAAGAGGAGCTTCAGACACCATGTAGCTCAGGTCGCCATCAGTCTGGCCTGGCTTTTGGCTGTGCTGATACGTCATCCCTTTGAAAGAAAACTGTGATGTGACCTCAGTGTTGGACATGGCATATGACAGGCGACACGTGTGGGGTCTAGATGGCAGCATTCCTACAGGCCTCCCGGTGGATTCGCCAGGACTCTCTTGGTTGCAGAAATCAAAACCCCTTGAAGTGAGCCTGGGCAGAGGGGGAGTTTAGAGTAGGGGGAAGAGACGGCCCTGCTCCCTCACCCTCCCCTGCTTCACCCTGCATGGGGCTTGTTCCCCTCTTATCACAGACTGCTCTGGTTCTCGGCCTCCATGGTGGAGACGCGCAGCCACCCAGCACTTCCAAGTGGGCGGTTCCTCCCTCCAAGGCCGCATCTGCATCTCGTGGTCCTGATCCCGTGTGGCCTGGGACACACCATGGGCTCAGGAGTCGGGGACCCGTCGCTGGGCAGCGAGCCTCAGCCAGGACGTGGAGGGCCATGCAACCTGCAACCACGTCCCTGGGGAATGGCAGCTGGGCTGACCCAGACAGGAGACAGGGAAGGGAGCCCTTTGAGGCCAGCTTGTAAAACCGAACTGGCCTGACCTCAGCATGGTCCCTGAGGAGATGGACAGGGGACACGTCTGAGGCTCTTCATGGCCGGACGTTACTGGACCCTGGGTACATCTTGGGTACAGGGCTGGCCGTGGGGCTCGGGGGTGGCTGTGTGTTTGCTTTCATTGGAATACTTGCCTCCAGGCAAATTAGTGAGGCCTGTCGTAAACCTCAGAGAGGCTTGTACTCTCTAAAGGCAGAATCAGCTGGCGTTTTCTTTTTTCCAGCGCTACCGGTAAAAGAACCACCGCCGCAGCTTCTACGAAGAGGAGATCGGCTTCAGCCACACACGGGGCCGCCTCCGCCCCACCCTTCCTCGCAGCTCCTCCTGGTAATTTCATTCATTTGGATTCTGGCACCAGGGCAGCTGGTCTGCTGAGGTCCCAGCCAAAGAGTGGCCACCTCCAGGAAGGCCGGGCTGTGTCAGGACGGAAGGGAGGAGTCTCCCATCTGGAGCTGCCTCTGAACTAAGCGTTGCCTTATGCCAGGAAGGCCCCCAACAGAGCCCCCCTTGGCCCAGCTTGTCCCTTGTCCCTGGAGCTGCAGAGGTCCTGGCTGCCTTTATTTTTACTCTCAGCTCCAATGAGACTGAGATGGCTTCCTCCTTTGGACCAGCATTTCTCCCGTTTGTTTGTTAAGTAAAACTGTGTTATTGTTTCCTTTTCTATTTTGTTAAAACCCAAAAACAGTCAGTGAAGAAGCCGCTGGCGCTGCAGGATGCCACACCCTCGGGTGAGGCCTCATCCCTGCTCTGCCGCAGCTGCCCGGAGCTGACGGGGATGCCCCAGCAGGGCCCTGCCTTTCTCTGGCCATCAGTCCCTTCATGTGCAAAGTAGAGAACGGGCTAGACAGCTCGAAAGCCATTCTGCACCCCCAAATCTATGCTGCTCTGCGTAGACTTGAGATCCCGTGTCTTATCCTGCAATTAGAAACCCCTCATTGACGCTTCCTGTAAAGGGAGGATGATGAGTGCAGAGGCACAGTGTCGAGACGCGGGACTGTCGGGAGATGGAGAAGGGCGGCCTTGAGACCCTGTTGAGGAGTGTGGCGTGCAGGGCTATCTCGCGTGGGAAGTGTTAGGTGAAGGGCTTTGCTGTGCTGAGTCCTTAGGTCTCCAGGGTGGAGGCAGGGAGGGAGGAGACAGAACAGCAAGGAAAACCACAAAGGAAGAGGCTCTTCTGAGCCCAAAGGATGAGGGTGATGAAGGCCGGGGGTGAAGGAAGGGTGAGGCCTGCCCGGGACCCACACGCCTTAATGAGAATGTCCCTTCAGGACGGGCCTAGGGAGGCGGCGGCCCCCCAGCACCGCTCCAGTAAGTGCGGGGGCCCATGGTGGGCGGAGGCCTTGCTTTCTTAGGAGATCCCTCCTGTGATGACGCGGAGTCACGGAGTTGGGAAGAGGCCGTTTTGGGGCCCACATCAGACCTGGAGCCCGAAAGCCTTCCCTCCCCAGCGGGTCCCGTTAGGGGCTGTGTCCTAGAGAGTCTCCTGCACGCGCTAAGAACTGTACACCACGTTTGACCTGGAAATACCACAGATGAAATCACGTTTTTTTCTTTTCAGTCATTTTTTAACCTAGTTTCGTCAGAGCTAGAAAACTTTGAACTTTGATATTCGCTCCAAAACCTCCATTTGTAAAGCTCAACAAAAAGATGAGCCGCCTGGGGTTTCGGGGAGAATGTGCAGACACGCAAAGCCGTCCGGCCGGCCTATGACTCACGGGCTCTGCAAAAGGTTTTCCACTGTTCTGCCGGCTTCACCAGAGCCTGCGTTCGGCGACCTTTAGAGGCTTTGATCAGGGGCTAAAGCGGACCTTGGTGCTGCCCTTCTCTCTTGCTAAACGCAAGTGATTTTGAAGGGGCAAGTTCATCCCAGTGACCCAGGGATTCGGCTTGATTGACCTAAGGAAATGTCTCTGGGAAAAGTATAAATCGAGCTTTTGTTTGAGCTGATTGGTGGTTTTTGAAGATTACCATGAAAACTGTTTTTAATTTCCTAAGGTTCCCCTTTAATATGAATTTTCTTGGAAGTTGCAGGAAAAAAAAGCTGACACAGTTACAGTATCTGCAGCATGGCCGAATTGCCATTTCCTTCCCTTTTTAAAATCTCACATCAGCAGTTTGTTACTTTTTTACTTTCATCTTTCAAGGCAGTAAGAGTCAGGCTCCCTGGCGAGGAGCTCTGGGGCTGCTGGTGTGGTAGGGCCAGTCCCTTCTTCAGCTCTGGTACCCACCCCCATCCCGTCTGCAGGTGGCTTCCCATTCTAGAGTGGGTTAAAAGTTCTGAACACTCTAGATGCTTGTGAAGGAAGTAGCATCCAAGGGGGAATGGCCGAGCAGCTTGCAGGCTCACAGCAATCCGTGCCTTGCCCCCTCCTGCCTTCCATACCAGTGGCCAGCGAGTTAACAGGGAAGCTGGCTTTTTTTTTTTTTTTTTTTTAAGATGTGGTCTCACCACATTGCCCAGACTGGTCTAGAACTCCTAGGTTCAAGCCACCCTCCCACCGCGGCCTCCCAGAGTCCTGGGGTTACAGGCGTGAGCCACTGCACCCAGCAGAAATGTTCCTACGCACAGGTAGCCGCCCGGCCAGGCCCCAGACTCCTGGGCTGCTGCTGTGGGAACGACTTCCGGGGAATTCCTCCAGCGCAGACTCGAGGTTCCTCCGTGCTGGCAAATGTCTGCTTTTGCAGGAGTTTGGATTTGGGGAATGGTGATACTCAGAGCTGAGTGTGAAGGCTAGGAGAGCAAGGCTTTCTGGCAGGTGTGTGAGTTGGTCCTGCGGGCCTGTGTGCCCCATGGCTTACTGCTTCTGGGGGTAGCCGCCATCTTACCTGCCGGGGAAGGCCAGTGTAAGGGTGTCTGTGGTGGCAGCCCCTGAGGTCAGCGTGGCTGACCCGTCTCCCTGTGGTTCATTTCCGCAGACCCCTCTCCCGCAGGGCCGCAGCCCGTGGCACCTCCACCTGGGGATGACGTCAACTCCGACAATTCCGACGATATTGTCATCGCCCCGTCTCTGCCCACGAAGAAGAACTTTCCAGTCTAGGTCCCCGTCACTGTCTCCATGACGTGATGGCAGCACTGCTGAGGACACAGGAGCCATGACTGGAAAGATAATTTGTTGTGTTAGGAGAAGAATGATACCTACTTAACATCTCAACATCTGCATCGTCTCTCTGTGCTTTTGCTTGTGGAAGGAAATCCAAATGCCTTTACTTTATTCTCCAGGGAGGGCCAGCGGCTCGCATCCCCTTCGTCCCCAGCTGCAGCTTGGATGGTGGGTTTTCAGTGCCGACAGACACGTCTGCCGTGAGCTTGCGGACACCAGGGAGCCCTGTAGTGACATGTTATCTGACCACCTCGCCACCTGCCCACGATCTTGACCATGAGGAGCTGCTATCCGCAGCTAGCGCCAACACCACGCCCCCTCTTCCTGGTGACACCCACGACAACCAGGATTTGCTTCGATCTCGGCCCAGTAGGCCAGGCAGAGGAACCCCGCTGTGCCTTAGGAAGGTGTGAGACCGGCTTCCCCCATCCCCACAGCAAAACACGGCATGTCCCAAGCCAGTGAGGAGCTAAAGACACCCAGGTGCCCAAATGAGCCTACTCCATGCCCCACCTGCCCACACCGTCCTTTCCCATCACCCTCGCTACCCCCTGGAGCACCGCCCTCCAGAGCTGCCCTTCCCAGGAAGGAGTTTGGTTGGATTCTGTCACTGTGGAGACAAAGTCTTTTCTTTAATTCCAAATTATAATCACAAAAGCAGCATCACACTTGCTTTTGAGAACATCAGAGTGATGTCTGTTCCCAAACCGGCAGCGGGTGCCTTAGCCTCTGTGGGGCCACCCAGGGGAAGGAGAGAAGAGGAGGGTGAGGAGGCAGGCTCACCGTTCCAAGGGAGAGCACAAGCTCGTGGTGGGGTGTGTTGCATGTGTCTGGGACAGTCCCCATCACCCCATGTATGCGGCCTCTACACTCCCAGCTCCACTGCTGGCCTGGGCTGGGCTGGGCGTGTGGAGCCTGGGGAGCCAGCGGCTGAGGAGGCCTGGGAGGAGCCCTTGGAGGCAGCGGCTGAG
>NC_045441.1:2305941-2306574 GCF_002776525.5 Piliocolobus tephrosceles
CAGCGGCTGAGGAGGCCTGGGAGGAGCCCTTGGAGGCAGCGGCTGAGGAGGCCTGGGAGGAGCCCTTGGAGGCAGCGGCTGCGGAGGCCTGGGAGGGAGTTCCTGGGGGAAGCGCACAGTGTCCAGTGCCCATCTCCTGCTTTTGTGTGAGAATAGCCCCTGCTGGGGCATCAAGAGGAAGAGCCTTAGACCTGGGCGGGCCTTCAGGGGCATCTAGACCCCTGCACAGCAGGCCTAGTGTCCACATCTCCATAGCACCCCTGTGGGGACTCCTGCCGGGGCTGGCTGCTGTCTCAGGAAAGACCCAATGTTAGAAAGCCCCTTCGTGGCCGGGCGCGGTGGCTCAAGCCTGTAATCCCAGCACTTTGGGAGGCCGAGACGGGCGGATCACAAGGTCAGGAGATCAAGACCACCCTGGCTAATACGGTGAAACCCCGTCTCTACTAAAGAATACAAAAAAACTAGCCGGGCGACGAGGTGGGCGCCCGTAGTCCCAACTACTTGGGAGGCGGAGGCAGGAGAATGGCGTAAACCTGGGAGGCGGAGCTTGCAGTGAGCTGAGATCCGGCCACCGCACTCCAGCCTGGGGGACAGAGCCAGACTCCGTCTCAAAAAAAAAAAAAAAAAAAAAGC
>NC_045441.1:2306674-2317188 GCF_002776525.5 Piliocolobus tephrosceles
GGTGTCCCCAGTGCAGCCTGTCCTCTCCCAGTCAGTCAGGGATGGGGCCCCCCAAAGTGCAGGACCCGCCCCACCCTGCGGTTCGCAGCCTGGCTCCTCTCTCCACTTAGGCTCTGTTTCTACAGTGGGTGGAACTGAGCGGGGGTCCTGGCTTATGTATGTCTTTTCCTTATTTGGTCTGTGGGTTGTCAAGTCCATTTTTTTTTTTTTTTCCACTGAACTGGCTGGTAACTTGACGGACTGTGTAACTGATACCGGTCCTCTGTAAACCCCTGCCTTCACCCCACCTGCCCGGGTCCACTCCCTGGGGCACTGTCCCAGCCATCCCTGCTTGCCAGCTCAAAGCTGCAGTCCTAGGAGCCAGTCTACCTCGAAAGCCCTGAGAAAGTGAGACACCTGCACGTTCTCTGGGGGAGACCCTCCGTTCTTTTGCAGCAGCTGCTCCCTCTTGTCAAACCAAGCTGTTACTGTGGGACATGCTCACTCTTGGGAACCAGTGGCCTAGAGCTTTGGGTTACAGGTATGGAGAGGGCGTTCCTGCCTCGGGCTTGGCGGAGAATGTTGCATGCATAAACCACCATGTCCTCCTTTGGTGCAGCTGGACTGCTCTGTTAAAAGCCACCGTCTGTCTTGAAGCTCGCTGGGTAAATGGCAATACATTCTCAAGCCTGTGTCTTCAGCTGATGCCCAGTGTCCTGCTGGTCACCAGTCCCCTTTGCTGGGGACAGCCCGCCCCGCTGTTCTGTGGTCCTGGAACACTGCAGTGTGGTTTTGTTCCTTGGAGACAGCACCAAGCGGAGAGGCCTCCTTGCCCGCTGCCCCAGGGCCTGGGGGCCAGGGGTTCTGGTCCTGCGGGAATTTAGGCAGGAGGGGAGGAGAAGCCCATGGAGCCATGGGAGGGGTGTCATGGGCGGGGCCCAGCCGTGGGAGAAGGTGAGATGTGGGCGGGGCCCAGCCATGGGAGGGGTAGCTGTGGGCGGGGCCTAGTCATGGGCGGGGCGAGCTGTGGGCGGGGCCTAGTCATGGGAGGGGTGAGCTGTGGATGGACGAGACTGAGCCATGGGAGGGGGAAGCCATGGACGGGGCCGGACTGTTGGAGCTGTAGGTGGAGTAGGCTGGGCGGAGCTGCTGGGGCTGCTGGCAGGGCCTGGGAAAGTAGACAGCTCCCAGGGGAGAGTGGAAGTCGAGCGTGAGTCCCCATGAAAGGGACCTCTGCCCCAGCGTTAAGTGCCAAAGTAGGTCCCGCCCACCGCTTCGGGGTAGACGTTGGCGGCACGTGTTGCTCACGGTGTCCTGATTGTCACTGCAACGCCTCCACATCACCTTGAACTTAAAGAACGGCAGCAAAGCTGTATCTGCTATCAGAGGCTGTTAGGTAGCCCAGCTTTAAACTAACATACTCTTTCTCCATCGCATGCCCTTTAAACAAGCAGACACAGAAAATGTCCGTCTCCAGGGCCTGTCCCCACTGTGTTGACAGCAGCCACACCTGTTGAGCCGACACTGCTGAGGCTGAAGCTGGCCCCAGTGCAGGGGGCTGGTGAGCCACAGGGGCAGCTACCCGGAGGTGTGCTCTACCCTAGAGTCCTGCCCTCCCCACCCCGCCCAGGCCTATTCCTACTGCTCTCAGACCTCAGCAGAGGCACCAGCTGGAGGGCTCCACGGACATCCTTGGAGATATGGGAAGCTTTCCTGGCACAGGGCACAGCTCTTAGGAGGCGTTTGTAGGACGCTGTCTCCCCAGTGTGTCCTGCTCATCCAGGAGGGGGAGAAAGAGGAGGAGGCCCCAGGCTCAGAAGCCAGGGACAGATGGCCGAAGATGACCAAACTGAATCCAGGTAGTGCCATGACCCTGGGTGTCCCTTGGTTCGCGTCACCCACCAGACACAGCTGCAGAGAGAGTGCAGGGAGGGGCTGGGACCAAAGAGGCCAGAAACCAGCAGAAAGGAGGCAGAAGTGAGGTGGGTGTGCCTGGGGCACAAAGCCAGCACCGGGGAGATTTCAGTGGGGTCCTACAGCCAGTTTCCGTGCGGACTGTGATGCCAGAGAGGCGTGCAGCCTCTGGGCAAGTCGGGAGAGGGCTGGGGTGGTCCCCACAAGGGAGAAGAGGTGGAAGGGCCAGAGAAGACCGCCAAGACCACCGTTTCCCCAGGCATGGGGTGAGTGACCTGACTGTGAGACTAGCGGGCAGAGCCAAGCAAGGCTAAACTCCAACGCAGGGCCCAATGTTGGACAAAGTAGCTTTTTCTTTGCTCGCTTGTCTGTGTATTAAGAAGAGACTAAAATAGCCAAACGACACTGGTCGCATGCTCTGGCTGTGGTCTGTCGGCTGAATGTCTATTTTTGTCTCCTGACAAGAGACACGAGGACCATGCCCTTGATCCCTCCAACAGACCAGAAACCCCCTTCCTTGCAAAATTAAAATAAAAAATAAAAAAGCCAGTTGCATTAGGAAGAGATAGCCCAATCTAGCTCAGATCCACCAAGATAAGCATAGCAAAGCTTGGCTGCATTTTTGAGGAATAAAAACCTTCTGCAGAAAGCACCAGTAACCTTTAAGATCTGAATGAGATTCTAGTATAACCCGTCTAAACGATTGCAAAATTCCTCCTTTGGTTTTGGAAGCAGCGCTTGCTCTCACGTGGCTCAGGGACTCTCTGAGGACCAGGAGTTGACACCCAAACCCCGCCGTGGGTCCGAGCCAGCTATTTCCCAAGGCTCCCACCTCGCCAAGTTCCCAAGGGCCTGCCGGCAGCGCCTACGCTGTGCCAACTACCCTGTCTGGTACAGACCACGGCTGGGTAAGCACCCTCAAAAGCAACAGAAACGACGTCTGGAAGCTGAAATGCGAAACTGTCGAGATGGCTTAGGAGAGGAAGGAGCAGACCCGCTGGTCTTCGACATTTTGTATTTAGAATTATTCTAATTTTATACAGAACGTCTAGGCAGATCTTTTGGAAGGGATACGGTTTTCATTCTTGTGCAACTCATTGTTCTCATTACTGGCCTTTTACATAAAAAGTTGTTTTGCAGGGCACCTTGATTGCCTGTGAAGCTGTCCCTTTAATTACCTCCAGGTGTATTCCCGCTCCATGTGCTCAGGCTGCACAAACGATGTGCTTCAGAAACCCCGCTTCTCTGGGCTTCTGGCATTTTGCTGTGGTCGTCATGCAGGCTTGGGGTTGGAGAGCTAGCTGGAGGGACCGGTCCTGCCGCCAGCTCCCCGCCACACGTGAACTCGGATACATCTGTTGACACCCCAGTCCCCCGTCGAATTTCAGTTCCTGAGATGTGAGGACACAAAAATGTCAGTGCGTGAGGCAGTCATTTCTCCACATGTGATTTCATTTTTGTTTCAGGAGCAGGGAAAGAATAATTTCCTGAAGAATCAAACATAGACGGAAACAACCAGAAGGAGCTGATAACTGGGTTTTGTTTTCCAATATTTTGTTGCATGGGACAAGGTGCATCTGTGGCTTTGCGCGCTTGTGGCTGCCTGCCCTGGGGCCCTGAATCCTGGGTAGTGTGTCTGAAGCCTCCATATTTACGGAGGTTGGCTCTGGCATTTGCCCAAGCCCATTTTCTCTCTATCGATCTCATATATATGTGTGTGTGGAAATATATGTACATTTTTAAATTGAGATAGGGTATTGCTGTCTTGCCCAGGCTGGAGTGCAGTGGTGCAATCATAGCTCACTGCAGCCTCAAACTCTGCGCCCGGCTGCCCAACCACTTTTTAAAAAATTTCTGGCCAGGTGCAGTGGCTCACGCCTGTAATCCCAGCTCTTTGGGAGGCCAAGGTGGGTGGATCACGAGGTCAGGAGTTTGAGACCAGTCCGGCCAATGTGGTGACACCCCGTTTCTATTTTATTTCTACTAAAAATAGAAAAATTAGCCGTGTGTAGTGGCGCACACCTGTAGTCCCAGCTACTCGGGAGGTTGAGGCAGAAGAATCGCTTGAACCCAACAGGTAGAGGTTGCAGTGAGCTGAGATGGCGCCACTGCACTCCAGGGTGGGCAACAGAGCGAGACTGTCTCAAATAATAATAATAATAATAATTCTGTAAAGATGGGGTCTTGCTGAGTTGCCCAGGCTAGTCTTGAACTGCTGGGCCCAAGTGATCCTCACACCTCAGCCTCCCAAGTGGCTGAAACTACAGGTGTGCACCTGGCTAATATAAAAAATTTTGGGGGTGGGGGACAGTGGTTCACGCCTGTAATCCCAGCACTTTGAGAGGCTGAGGTGGTGGATCACCTGAGGTCAGGAGTTCGAGGCCAGCCTGGCCAACATGGTGACACCCCGTCTCTACTAAAAATACAAACATTAGCCGGGCATAGTGGCACATGCCTGTAATCCCAGCTACTCAGGAGGCTGAGGCAGGAGAATCACTTGAACCCAGGAGGTGGAGATTGCAGCAAGCCATTGCACTCCAGCCTGGGCAACAAGAGCAAAACTCCGTCTCAATAAATAAAATAAAATAAAATAATAAAATAAAATAAATAAAATATAAAATAAAATAATAAAAAATTTTTTGGTAGAGATAGGGTCTTGCTATGTTGCCCAGGCTGGTGTCCAATGCCTGGCCTCAAGCGATCCTCCTACCTTGGCCTCCCGAAGTGCTGGAATTACAGGTGTGAGCCACTGTGCCCTGCCCCGAGCCCATGTTTACACCCCGCTGGCCTGTGTGCTGTTCTGGCAAGTGGTTCATTTGTAGACTTGCACTTTGCAGAGGAGCTGGTAGGGCCTGAAGGAGCCTGTGGCATTGGAGAGCATGGTGCACCAGGCACTCGCCCGCCGCAAGCTTGCTGCCACCGCAGCAGCCAGCTGTGATCTCCCTGAGGGGTTCAGACCCACCATCAGAGAGGAGGTAGCCTGTGGGGGCTTCTCAGCTAGAGCTGGCGAGAGAAGAAGAGAGAAGGTCCAACCTCAGGCCTCCACCCGCCATGGGCCAGGGTGTGGACAGACATGGAAGTATGTGAGCGTGGACATCCGTGCACACAGGCACAGGCACACGGGGAGAACCCTCTTTCTCTTCCCCATCCGGCCCGCTAGTTTTTGGTGCTCCCGGGCATGCACTCAGTACGTGAGGGCCTCCTCAAAGACCGAGTGAGAGTCACCACAAGCTCTTGCCAAGACGGTTTGAAATATGAGATTCCTCCAAGGTCCCCGGGGGACATAGGAAAAAAAAGAAGTAAGCCTCTGAATCCCTCGCTCCTTTCAGCACTGCTGTCGGGCTTGGAATATGAATGACGGGCTGCGGAACGGGGTGGTGTGTCTCTGCATGGGTGCCAGCTAATGGCCTTTGGCCAGCACCTCCCCTTTGGATCCCGGGAGTCAGGCCCAGCGACAGCCCGGGGGGCCAGCCCCATTAGATGGGGCCTGTCTCAGGAACCTGCGGACGTTTCCATGGTGCTGTGTCCCTTTCTGAATAAGAGGAGGGGCTGCCCCGAGCTATTCGGTAGTGAAACCCCAGAGCAGCCTGGGATCCGAAGGAGAGAGTCCAGTGCTGCCAGGGCTCCCGCGGCTGCCATTCATGGCAGCCCTGTCTGGGGACTTCCTCCCCACCAGCCCTTCCCTTCCCAGGCCCGGCTTGCAAAGGAATGAAAGCAGGGAAGGGTGTAAGTGGGTGGGCAGGGGCACAGCTCGCAGAAGATATACAAAGGGGGCTGATTCCCGCTCACTGCAGCCTCGCCCGCCCCATTCCCTTCTCACACCCACTTCCCCTGCCAGCACGCTGTGGGCTGCTGGCTCCACTCCGCTCCCCGCTCCACTGCGCGCCACTACCCTCACCCGGGAGTGCACCCTTCCCGCCTCATCACTCCTCCCTGCTTTCGGGATTTCTCTTCTGCTCTGGCACCCAGTCCTACCCTCTGCCTTTTGAGTATGGGTGTCCCCACGGCTCCGTCCCCAACACCCCGACCTGCCTGAATCGTCCACTGGACGTCCGCACGTTCATATCCCAGATGTCTCCAATTCAGCTTGGCTCGGCTTCAATTTATCTTCCCCCGTGACCCTGCTCCCTGTTCAGTAAATGACATCACAAGCCACATGGTTGTCCCTGCCAGAAACCCAGAGACTCCCTGTCTCCCTCCCCTTTCTCACCAGGCCCCACCTGAGGCTACACCCTCAGCAGCCCTCAACTCTGCTGCCACAATCTGCAGTGAGGCCAGGTGACCCCACCAGACAGTTCCCACGGGCTCCAAGACAAAACCGAACTCCTGAACACGCCAGACTGCTGCATGTCCACTCACACAAAGACACGTGCACACACAAAACGCCACGATGCAACGTATATGCAAACACCTGCACACGAGCAGACGTATGCCCACAAACACATGCACACACATGAAACAATGCAGACTTGAAAATGCACACAGAATCAACACACACACACCAATGCATGCACTCTCAGATACACATACACAACACACTTCGCACAGACATGCACACACACACGTACAAACACAAACACATGCAAACATGCCTGCAAACACACCTGCAAAGACAGAAACATACACAAATTTGCATCCCACGCACACGTACACACAGGTACACACAAGCACACACAGCATACATATAAAACACACATGCACACACACAAACATGCACACACACGCGTGCACGCGCACTTGAAGCTCAAGCCAGCCTGAGCTATGTGAGGCTCCACTTTTCCAAAGAAGAGACAGCAGAAAAGAAAGCCCGTCTAGCCAACTTGAAAGTATGAGCTTTATATAGGTGTGGACGAAAGTGTCAGATGCCAACTTGTGAATAATTAATATGTTAATTTGGTCACACATCATGCATATTTAAAGTCATAGCTAAAAGAAGACACTGGTCTAGGAGCAGGCCTCTGGTGGTGCTCCCGGGACTTGGCTGCACCAGCAGCTTCGTCCCCGTGTTTTGGATCCTCTCACACAGTTTCCCAGGCACGACATCTCCACTTCCATCTAAGCTGTTTGCAATGCACGTGACGACTGAGAAATCTGCTCATGCCGGGTGCAGCGGCTCACGCCTGTAGTCCCAGCACTTTGGGAGGCCGAGGCGGGCAGATGGCTTGAATCCAGGAATCTAAGACCAGCCTGGACAACATAGTGAAACCCTCTCTCTGCAAAAATATAAAAATGAGCTGAGCATGGTGGCATGCACCTGTGGTCCCAGCTCCTTGGGAGGCTGAGGTGGAATGATTGCACGAACCAGAGAAAGTGGAGGTTGCAGTAGTGAGCCAAGATCACGTCATTGTACTCCAGCCTGGGCAACAGAGCAAGACTCTGCCTCAAAAAAAAAAAAAAAAAAAAAAAAAATCTGAACAGGGTGTGCCATGATTGAGCATTTCTCCCCAAGCCACAAGTGCCAGTGTGCTGGACCTGAGGACAGCAGCCCAGGTGCCAGTGACTTTATGATCACGTTTCCACAGTGGAACTGCTGGCTGTGTTTTTAAACGTTTTATAAAGGCTGATTCACAAAGACAGCCAATGCTTGCAAATGTGAGGTTCTACTCCTGGAAAAATGACTAATCTGAGTTAAATTTATTTCTGACATCTTTTTAGTGGATTCTGCCAGGCGACCTCCACACACATTGCTCCCAGCTTTCAGACGCCTCCCTCGGTTCCCATACAGTGTGTGGCTGTCAAAATAAACTAATCGAGAGCCTCATGCAATGAGATACTTTCTAAGGACTTAAGAAGGCAGCTCCCTGTTTTCTGAAGGATACTTTTTAAATATTATTATTATGTTTTTTAAAGACAAGATCTTGCACCCCAGGCTGGAGTGCAGTGGCACAATCATGGCTCACTGTAGCCTTGACCTCTTGGGCTCAAGCGATCCTCCAGCCTCAGCCTCCCACGTAGCTGGGACTACAGGTGTGAGCTACCACACCTGGCTAATGTTTTCATTTTTTTTCTTTTATTTTTGAGACGGATTCACGCTCTGTCGCCCAGGCTGGAGTGCAGTGGTGTGATCTCGGCTCACTGCCACCTCTGCCTCCCGGGCTCAAGCGATTCTCTTGCCTCAACCATCTGAGTAGCTGGGATTACAGGCACACACCACCACGCCCAACTGGTTTTTGTATGTTTAGTAGAGACGGGGTTTTGCCATGTTGGCCAGGCTGTTCTAGATGCTCCTGGCCTCAAGTGATCCACCCACCTCAGCCTCCCAAAGTGCTGGAATTACAGGTGTGAGCCACTGCGCCAGGCCTCATTTTTATTTTTGTAGAGATAGGGTCTTGCTCTGTCACCCAGGTTGGAGTGCAATGGTGCGATCATAGCTCACTGCAGCCTCAACCTCCTGGGCTCAAGCGATCCTCCCACTGCAGCCTCCTAAAGTGCTAGGATGACAGGTGTGAGCCACCAGGCCATGAAGGATAATTTTTTGCGGGGAAGGGGAATTCCCCCTCTCTTCTATTTGAACTGTCCCAGAATGAAACCAGGGCCTTCTTCACCCTTCAGCCTCAGCGTGCAGAAACTCCCTCCAATGCCAAGCTCAGCGGCCTCCCAATCTCAGCCCCTGCCTCATCCTCCCACCTCCTAAGCCCGAGGCTCCTCCCTTTTTTGACCCCGAGGGATGCTCCCGCTCCCATGCCTTCCTTCACACACTCACCTGGCTCTTTCCCATGGGTCATTTCTATTTTACAGTCACATTTTGTTTCTTAAAAAGATACCTGACCGGGCGTGGTGGCTCACACCTGTAATCCTAGCACTTTGGGAGAGCGAGGCAGGTGGATCATGAGATCAGGAGTTCAAGACCAGCCTGGCCAAGATGGTGAAATCCCATCTCTACTGAAAATACAAAAATGAGCTGGACGTGGTGGCGGGTACCTGTAATCCCAGAGACTCGGGAGGCTGAGGCAGAGAATCGCTTGAAGCTGGGAGGCTGGAGACGCACTGCACTCCAGCCTGGGGGACAGAGGGAGACTCCGTCTCAAAGAAAAAAAAAAAGATATCTAACACATTATAAAAAGAAAAACAGAAAAGTATAGAGTAGCCTCATCTCCCTCTCGCCCCACTGATTCTGGGGTCCCGGGCTTTTGTCTTGCCTCCCCACTGCTACTAGGGAACTCAATCCAGAACCGGGGTGAGCCGTTCCTCAGCCCTTTGCTCCACAAACATGCTCAGGTCCCACGTGGCACCCTGGATCCCATCAGCACCTCCACGTGGCACCCCACGTCTGCCCTGTCTGGCCTCCCCTCCAGCCACACACCCCTGACCACGGGCCTTTGTGGAAAATCCCTCCCCCACCTCCAGCTGGCCCCTCGCCTGCGGCCTGTGCCGATTCTGCTGCCAGGAATGTCTTTCCTGTGGAGCGGCCCGGATGACCCTCTGCTGAGAAGCTTTTCACCATCAGCTCCTCCTCCCTGTAATCTCACAGCACCCAGCCTGTGCGTGTCTTTTAGTATTTATTGCACCTGAGGGCACTTTGTACGGACTATTTTAGGGTTTATTTTGTCTGTTTGCAACTAGACTAAGCTCTGTGAGGACTAGATCTTTGGGGCCAGGAAATCATTTTTTTTTCTTTATCTTTTTTTGGCAAGGTCTCACTCTGTTGTCCAAGCTGGAGTGCAGTGGTGCAGTCATAGCTCATTGCAACCTTGAGCCCCTGGGCTCAAGCGACCCTCCCTCCTCAGCCTCCCGTACTCGGGACTACAGGTGTATGCTCCCACACCTGGCTAAGTTTTACATTTTGTTTTATTTTTTTGCCGTGTTGCCCAGGCTGGTCTCAAACTCTTGGCCTCAAGCGATCCTCCCGCCTCGACTTCCCAAAGTGCTGGGATGACAGGCATGAGCCACTTCACCCACCCCTAAATTCATTTACTCACCAAATATTCACTGGCTTAGGTGCGGAGAACCCAAGTTTGGGGCAGACCACAGCCAAGGGCTCCCCTCCAGGGTGGTGGGGACACAGGTGGTTTAGACCCAGACACTAGGAGTGCTGGGGAGCAGTTCTGGTCCCCCAGAAAAGGCAGTCAGGGCTGCGGCTGAGCAGGTGGGGAGGCGAGTGTCTTCCAGGCCCAAGGAGCTATCAGCCTCTTTCCAGAGGAAAAGGGAGCAGGCCCCACCTCCAGGAAGAGCCCCAAGGTGGTGAGACACAGTGGGTCACGTGTGGCAGGGGTGACAGGGCTCAGAAGGGACACAGAGGCCAGGCTGGGGGGACCTTGCCCTGAGAGCTGTGGGAACAGGATTGTATTTGCATTTGAGAAGGGGAGGCTGGGAACAGGAGGGGACGTCATGGGCTGATGAGGAAGCACGTGCGTGCCGACCCCACAGAGGAGAGAGCCCAGGGCCCCCGGAAGGGGACAGCCTGGCTGTTGGCCAAGAGACGCAGAGGGGAAGGAGGCCTGGCTAGGCTGGGGGTATGCGCAGAAGGAAGCATATTCCACTACCCCACCCCCTGGAATGGAGCCACATCCCGGCCGGCTCCTCCTCCCCAGCTCCTCCTTCCCCAGCGGCTCCTGCCCCAGCTCCTCCTGCCCCAGCTCCTCCTGCCCCAGCTCCTCCTTCCCCAGCTGCTCCTGCCCCAG
>NC_045441.1:2317198-2337169 GCF_002776525.5 Piliocolobus tephrosceles
AGCTCCTCCTGCCCCAGCTCCTCCTTCCCCAGCTGCTCCTGCCCCAGCTACTGCTGCCCCAGCTGCTCCTTCCCTAGCTCCTCCTGCCCCAGCTGCTGCTGCCCCAGCTCCTCCTTCCCTAGCTCCTCCTGCCCCAGCTCCTCCTGCCCCAGCTCCTCCTGCCCCAGCTCCTCCTTCCCCAGCTGCTCCTGCCCCAGCTGCTGCTGCCCCAGCTCCTCCTGCCCCAGCTCCTCCTTCCCCAGCTGCTCCTCCTCCTCTTCCTCCTACTCCCAGCTCCCCCTGCTCCTCCTACACCCACCTCCCCCTGCTCCTCCTGCCCCCATCTCCTCCTGCCCCAGCCTCTCTGTACTCACAGGGACCCTGTGGAGCAGAAAGGGCTTTCTGGAGTCCACTGAGGCTGGGCTGGGCCCCCAGAGCTGGGCCTCCACTCTAGCCCGACTGATGAAGCCCACGGGGCCTCCTGCATCCCGCATCCTCCCTGCCAGGCTGCAGACCCAGCTGGGAAGTCTAGGAAGGAAAATGGGGGTCCTGGGCCTGCAGGTGGAAGAATTCGGCCCAGGGTTCCAGCTAGCACCACCCCCCCCAACCCGCCCCCCACCCCCTGTTGCGGGCGACCCGTGGCGAGCCTCAGGTTCACGATCTGTACCCAAGGGCGTGCTGGCTCTGTATCTGGGTGGCTGTGAGCCAGTGGGCGAGGAGGGCCTGTGCCAGCCAGCAGAACTCTGGAAGAGCAAAACGCCATTCATCCCAGACACACACCCCAAGCCCGGGGTTCATCCCAGACACACACATCCCGGGCCCGGCCCTGGCCCTCATAATATCGCCATCACCACCTCGCTTCCAGAAGCCTCTGCCTGCTCCTCTCCGGAGCCCTGCGCCCCTGCACTGCCCCCCACCCCCGGGAGCGATGTGGAGGCTTCACCAGTCCTGGGAGGACTCTGGACTTGGTCCTGAGGCCCTGGGAGGCCAGGGAGGGGCTGGCAGGGGCGCAGCAGGCCAGATTCCTTGTCAGAGATGAAGTGGGCAGTGCAGAGAAATTCAGGACAAAGGGCAGGGCCCTGCTGCCCCGTGCTCTTGAGTGGGACACTTCCTTTTCCGTGCCTCCAGAGCTGAGACTGGCAGGAGTGGAGCTGGAGAGTCCCTCCTGAACGGCGGCTGGCACTGGGTGTGCCCGGAGGAGGCGGCCCTGCCAGGGGCGAGATGGTGACGCCTCTGAGGGGCTTCTCCAGGTGGCCCCAGACGTCTTCACATGACCCAGAAAAGGCCCCACCTTCTGCCTCCAGACCTGTCCCATGAGATGAGCCCCTCTGGGCAAGTAGGCACCCCCAGAGTGGCCTCTAGAACTTCCCTGCTGGTCCTAGGATGGGGGCTGGGCGAGGGGTGGGGGCCGCAGAGGGGCTGCCTGTCACCCACCTCCACACACAGCACGTCTCCCACGCCGAGCCGGGTCTCCAGGGTGGTGTGTTCTGGACAAAGCCTCAGGGGTGCTGGAGGGCTGCATTCCCCCCTGGGCCCCCTGCCTTGGAAATGGCATGTCAAGGGGAGGATGGGCTCTCCAGAGGCTCCCCAGAGACAGCAGCCTGCCCGGCCCAGTGAGGGACACCCTGGGTTCCCTGGGCTCCCTGAGCACCTCCCCCCAACCAGAAAACCAGCCAAGGAAGCTGAGCTGGCCTTCCCCCATGCCTGGGGGAGGGGAGTGTGTCGGATCCAGGCTTTGAAACCCAGAGGGTGCAGGACACTCCCAGGCTAGACAGAGACACAGTGGATGTGGGTTAAGGATAGGGTCCCCCAAGGGGACATGGGGCAGAGCACGCAGGTTATGTGGGGCCTGGCCTTGGACACCCCTTTTCCAGCATCATCGCAGTACCCACCCAGGGAGGGAAGCATGACCTTCCTCCTGTTACAGCTGGCCTGTGGGTCCTGTGAGAGCAGCGGGCGGGGCTCCCAAGAGGGAGGTGAGAATCCATCCCCTCACCCCTCCCCACCCACTCCGCCCCAGCGCCTCCCTCCACGCCCACTGCTGGCCTGTTTCTGAAGGTCGTTGAAAGACGTCTTATTCACCAAGCTCAGGCAGCGGGGTCGGTGGTCCACCTGCCAACAGCGACTCAGCCAGCCTTTGTCACTGATGCCAATGGCAGCCCACAGAGTGGCCAGATACCCCCTCCCACTGCTCCTGGAATTGAGGCACTGGAGGCCACCAGGAAGAGATGGTAGTACTGGGTCTTAATGAATATCCTGCCCAGATGCAGCCGGCTCCCGGGACCCCCAGAGCAGGGATTTACTGGCAGACGATGAACATCCCTTGAAAGCATCAGAGCATTAACAAAGCTTTCCCCATTTCATTTCTGTTTTGTTTTGTTTCAGTTTTGTTTTTATGTTTTTGAGACAAGGTCTTGCTCTGTCACTTAGGCTGTAGAATGTGGTGATGTAATCACAGCTCACTGCGGCCTTGATCTCCTAGGCTCAGGCGATCCTCCTGCCTCAGCCTCTCAAGCAGCTGGGATTACACGCATGAGCCACCACACCTGGCTAATTTTTGTATTTTTAGTAGAGATGGGATTTCCCCCTGTTGGCCAGGCTGGTCTCGAACTCCTGACCTGAAGTGATCCACCCGCCTTGGCCTCCCAGAGTGCTGGGATTACCCGTGTGAGCCACCGTGCCCGGCCCTTTCCCCATTTTGGAGTCCCTGGTATCTACTGTTTCCCTCTTTCTGTCCATGTTGACTCGTTGCTTAGCTCCGGCTTGTAAGTGAGAACGTGCGGTGTGTGAGCTCACTTAGGATGATGGCCTCCAGCTCCATCCATGTTGCTGCAAAGGCCATGATTTCATTCTTTTTTTTTTTTTTTCTTTTTTTTTTTTGAGATGGAGTCTCGCTCTGTCGCCCAGGCTGCAGTGGATGGCGCAATCTCGGCTCACTGCAAGCTCCATCTCCCGGGTTCATTCCATTCTCCTGCCTCAGCCTCCTGAGTAGCTGGGACTACAGGCATGCGCCACCACGCCAGGCTAATTTTTGCATTTTTAGTAGAGACGGGGTTTCATCGAGGTCTAGATCTCCTGACCTCGTGATCCGCCTGCACCGGCCTCCCAAAGTGCTGGGATTACAGGCGTGAGCCACCATGCCCGGCTGATTTCATTCTTTTTTTATGGCTATTTTCTTGATGAGTCAGGGCTGTGGTTTGGGATGAGTCTCTTCCCTTCTCAGAGCATCAGTTTCCCTATCTGTAAAATCGGTGACATGGGTTCCCAAAGGGGTCATAGCAGTTGGGCCAAGCCTGATGTAAGTCCCAGGTCTCATGACTCTCAGCACAGTGCTCATTGCAACAAAACCTAGCTGCTGGGTGGGGCTGCGTGGACAGGCTAATTTTTCAAATGTTTTGTAGAGATGGGGTCTCCCTATGTTGCCCAGGCTGGTCTAGAACTCCTGGCTCAAGTGATCCTCCTACCTGGACCTCCCAACACAATGGGATTACAGGCGTGAGCTGCCATGCCTGGCCTCAGGGCACTATTTTCTTTTTTCTTTTTTTTGAGATGAAGTTCCGCTCTTGTTGCCCAGGCTGGAGTGCAATGGTGTGATCTCGGCTCACTGCAATCTCCGCCTCCCAGGTTCAAGCAATTCTCCTGCCTCAGCCTCCCGACTAGCTGGGATTACAGGCATGTGCCACCATGCCCGGCTAGTTTTGTATTTTTAGTAGAGACAGGGTTTCTCCATGTTGGTCAGGCTGGTCTTGAACTCCCGACCTCAGGTGATCCACCTGCCTCGGCCTCCCACAGTGCTGGGATTACAGGCGTGATGTGACCATACCTGGCCTCAGGGCACTGTTTTCAATCTACACTGGGCTTGGGACCCAGAGACCCAGAGACCCAGAGACCCAGTCTTGATAGTCTTATGTGGCAAGTAGAGAGGTTCTGAATGAAACACTCAACTTGAGTGATGAGACTTGGGGCAGAATTCTTGGCAGCTCAGAGACCATCCCCACTGGTCTCCTGGCTCCCAGTGGCTTTCTGGACATGGCAAGGCTGCTGGCCGGGTAAGCCCAGATAAATGAGAGGTGCTCACATCCTCGCTCTGGCCAGGTCTGCGTGGCTTGCTCTGTGGTCCTCTTGGGGACCACGCTGGCTGGCATCTCTCCCAGCCTCCAGAGCTCCAGGCCGGTTGCCTCAGACCCAGATTGAAAGCGGTGCTTCTGTGGCTCCCCTGTGGCCGAGATCCATCAGCCAGGTGTCTGTGGTCAGCCAGGCCCGGGCTGGCTGTGCGACCACAGAGTCACCCAGCCTCATCTCGGCAGGCGCCAGGAAGCCCAGCCCTGCAGCCTTCTCTTCCTGGCCAGTGAGGGCCGTCTCCACAGAAAATGTGAACCTCTTTGGATGGGGCCCAAATACAGGGAATTCCAATATCCTGGCTCCCGCCCCAGCATCTGGGGGGGCGGTCCAGGCCTGGCCACGCTCAGCTCAGGCCTGGCCTCTCTCCGGTGCCTGCAGGCCTTGGGACAACCGTTCGGGAGCCTCAGCCTTCCTGGCGTGGGGTAAAGACCCTGGGAGCTCCTGACCTCGTTGCCGCCCTCCCTCCGTGCCAGACTGCCTCAGCAGTCTGTCACAGATTTCTCAGGCCTGGTTTTTACTCACAATCCCTATTTCACTCGAAAGAAGGAAGGGAGGGAGGGAGAGAGAAAGACAGATAGGAGGGAGGTAGGGAAAAAGGAAGGAAGGAGGGAAAGATGGAAGGAGCGATGGAGGAAAGAAGGGACTGAGGAAGAGGAGAGAGGGGGCCGGGCGCGGTGGCTCACGCCTGTAATCCCAGCACTTTGGGAGGCCGAGACGGGCGGATCAGAGGTCGGGAGATCGAGACCATCCTGGCTTACATGGTGAAACCCCGTCTCTACTAAAAACTACAAAAAACTAGCCGGGCGCGGTGGCGGGCCCCTGTAGTCCCAGCTACTCGGGAGGCTGAGGCAGGAGAATGGCGTAAACCCGGGAGGCGGAGCTTGCAGTGAGCCGAGATCCGGCCACTGCACTCCAGCCGGGGCGACAGAGCGAGCCCCCCAAAAAAAAAAAAAAAAAAGGAGAGAGAGGGAAGGAGGGAAAGAGGGAAGGAGGGAGGAAAGGAGGGAGGGAGGGAAAAAAGGGAAGGAAGGAGGGAAGGAGGAAAGGAGGGAGGGAGGGAAGGAAAGGAAGGAGGGAGGGAGAAAGGAAAGAAGGAGGGAAAGAGGGAGGTGGGGGAAGGGAAGGAGAGAAGGGAGGGAAGGGAGGAGGGAAGGAGAGAAGGGAGGGAGGACAGAAGGAGAGAGGGAGGGAAGAAGTGGGGAGGGAGGAAGGGCCCCTGGAACTAGGCTGAACCCTGGTTCTCTGACCAGCTCGTGATTCTCGAGGCCTCCCATGCAATGGCGGGGCCCGGGCCTCAGCTGCTCCATCTGTACAGTGGGAGTGAAGTCCAGCCTCCAGCCACAGTGGCTGCAGGACAGATGGGAAGAACCACACAGCTCTGGGCAGTGACTGTCGGGTCAAAGCAGGCGGGATGGTAGGGGGACCTTCCTCCATGCCCCATCCCACACTAGATCCTCTCTCTGGCCTTCTCTCCTTTCACCTTCCTGGGAGCTGGAGGGAGGGACCCACGGAGTTTCTCTTCAACACCTGGATCCCAAGCAGCGTTGCACGGCGTTGAGGTAGGGACTCTGGCTGTGTTCTTCCAGAACCTTCACTGTGGGCCCCTTATTCTCTCCACCCTGGATCCCTTTTACCAAATTCTTCCTCCACAGGCCCCTTAGGAATAGATTTCACAGCCCAAACACACTGCAAATATGACTCAGTCCCCAGCACCTTTTCATCCCATACCAATCAGAGGCACATGGTGGTAGTCACCAGGAAGCTCTGAGAAAGCCGATGTATTCGTTTCTGGATTTGCCGTGACAAAGCTCCACAAACTGGGTGGCTTCAAACACAGACATGCATTGTCTCACAGTTCTGGAGGCCAGAAGGCTGAGTTCGAGGCAGGGGCGCTCTGAGGGAAGGAGGGCCCCAGGCTTCTCTCCCAGCTTCTGGTGGCCCCAGCAATGCTCGGTTCTTGGGGCTGTGGCGGCATCGCTGACACTCTGCCTCTGTGTTCACAGGGAGTGCTTTCCTCTGTGTCTCTATATCTCTGAGTCTGTGTCCAAATTTATCTTTTCTTATAAGGACACCATCTTTGCAGCAGAGAACATTCTAATCCAGTATCTCCTCATCTTCACAGGATTCCATTTGCAAAGACCTTCTCTCTCTCTCTCTCTCTCTCTCTTTCTTTCTTATTTTTTTGAGGTGGAGTCTCACTCTTGTTGCCCAGGCTGGGGTGCAATGGCATGATCTTGGCTCACTGCAACTTCCGTCCCCCAGGTTCAAATGATTCTCCTGCCTCAGCCTCCCGAGTAGCTGGGATTACAGGCATGTGCCACCATGCCTGGCTAATTTTTGTATTTTTTTGTAGCAACAGGGTTTCACCATTTGCCCAGTCTAGTCTCAAACTCCTGACCTCAGGCAATCCCCCCTGCCTCGGTCTCCCAAAGTGTTGGGATTACAGGCGTGAGCCATCACGCCCGGCCCTGAGTTATTTCACATAATGTCTGCATCAGACTTTCTGATTTTATCAAAAGAAAAGGCACAATTTTGTGAGGCTTCTGGAAACAGGGGAAGGAACTCACGCACCCCCTGCCTGCATGTGTGTACCCTGGCAGGGTTGCCAGGCTGGTGTGGAGGGCACTGGAGTCGGGGGAAAGCAGGAGATTCTGTTTGTGGCCATAGGAGCTGCTGCCAATAGCAGGAACCAGAAACAATCCCAGGCCATGAGACAATTTCTGCAGCTGGCCAAGGACTGCCCTGTTCATCCCTGGAGTTATGTGACACAGAGTCGCATAACTGACTCTGACCTCAGAGTCAGCCCGGGGCACGGGCCGTGCAGTCGATCCCCTGGCTGTGGAGATGAGGGCACAGGCTGGATACTGGAGCAGTGTCAGGCTAGGAGTGGGCGTCCTGCCTACGCCACCTGTTCACAGTGAGCAGTCAGCTGGTGCCAGAGAAGAGGACTCACCGGCCAGGTACCAACCCACCCCAAGGAGGTAGGCTTGGTCTTAGGGGGGTTAGGGGGGCTTCTTTCTGCCTGGAGCTCTCAGCATCCTTGGCATTGGAGAGGGAGGAACCTGAGCCAGTACCCCCGCCCCACCCTGAATTGCTGGCTCTTCGACCGTTAGGGATGGAGAATGCAATCTCCCGGCTTCTGCCCGGCTGTTATTTCCCAACTGGGTGGTATCTCTAAGTTATCCAGCGGGTGGAAACCGCAGCTCAGCTAGGCCTTCTTGTCCGGTTCTCTATCACAGGAAAACAGGCAAGTCAGGGCAGTCGATGAGCTGAAGTCCAAGTCTCCTGGGAAGCCACTGCCCAGAACCATCCCTGCCTGCAAAAAGCCCTTCCTGCCAGGAAAGGCCTGCCTGCCCACAGAAGTGGCCAAGCCAGCCACAGCAGATGGTGGAGACCGGGTGTGGAAACCTGTTTCTCAGCACACAGGAGGTCGAGGAATAAGGCCCCAGGTGGTGAAACAGAGCCAGGATGCAACCACTACCCTGGAGTGGGGAGGGAGGCGTGCACCGGAGCCCAAACGCGTACTATGTCCATCCTCCTGGCTCCGGCAGCTCCCATCTCCCCTTTAGCAGAGGAGGAGGCACAGGCATGAGGAGGCCCTGTTAGGAAATTTGGCCGTGTGACCCCAAAGCCCATGATGGACCCTCCCTGGCAGGTGCCTGAATTTTTAGACCCCAGGATGCCAGAACAGGGCACCGTCTTCGTCTTAGGTCTTGACAAAAGACCCAGCCTTCCCCAGAGGAAAGGCCGGATGGGGACTGAATCTACCTGCGGATCCACTTAACTATTGTACCTTAAAACAAAAAAATTTTTAAAATATATATAGAGAGAGAGAGACTGAGTCTCGCAGTCTCGCCCAGGCTGGAGTGCAGTGGCGCCATCTCGGCTCACTGCAAGCTCCGCCTCCCGGGTTCACATCATTCTCCTGCCTCAGCCTCCGGAGGAGCTGGGATTACAGGCGCCCACCACCATGCCCGGCTAATTTTTTTGTATTTTTGGTAGAGACGGGGTTTCACCGTGTTACCCAGGATGGTCTCCATCTCCTGACCTCGTGATCTGCCCGCCTCGGCCTCCCAAAGTGCTGGGATTACAGGCGTGAGCCACCGCGCCGGGCAAAAAAAAAATGTTTTTTTTGAGACGAGTCTCGCTCTGTTGCTCAGGCTGGAGTGCAGTGGCGCAATCTCCACTCACAGCAACCTCCACCTCGCAGGTTCAAGCAATTCGTCTGCCTCAGCCTCCCGAGTAGCTGGGATTACAGGCGCCCGCCACCACGCCCGGCTAATTTTTGTATTTTTAGTAGAGACGGGGTTTCACCATTTTAGCCAGGCTGATCTCGAACTCCTGACCTCAGGTGATCCGCCTGCCTTGGCCTCCCAAAGTGCTGGGATTACAGGCATGAACCACCACCGCGCCCAGCCAACACTGGTACCTTTATCATCCCCTTTTACAGAAAAGGACACCTATGCACAGAGTGGTTAAGCAACTTGCCCCAGATCACACAGCTCTAGGTGCCCCAGCCAGGCCCTGAATCCAGATCATGTCCATTGTACAGACAGGCCACTCGGTGCCTTGCTGGGCACTGCGGGCTGTGGGCTGTTATGTGTGCAATGGAGAGGCCAAGACCAGCCCAGCCCCACCAGGCTGGACCCCCGGAGTCAAATAAGAAACATGCAAAGATCGAAACGAAGAGCGAATGCATGGAATAAAGCGCAGCTGCATATGCAGCCAAAGTTCCAGCCCCCACGGCCACGTGGAAAGACGGCCCCGGTGGTACAGCGCTGAGGACCTGTCTTCCAGCGCCTTAGGGGCCAGGCGTCCCTCTAAGAGGGCGAGGAAGTAGGCAGAGCCTCTGCCGGCGGACCAATGACGGTACAGAGGCGGGGCTGAAGGGCGGGGACACGTGGAGGGGCGGGACCATTGGGTAATGGGCGGGCATGCGAGTGGAGGGGCAAAACCATCAGGTAAAAGGACCAATAGAGGTGCAGGAGTGAACGGGCGGGGCACAATGTGGGACGGGATCGGCGGGGGATAGGCCAATGGTGGGTAAGAGGCGGGGAAGAGGGCGGGGCGCGCGGGGGCCGGGCTGGCGGGCGGAGGGGCGGGGGCGCGGAGGGGGCGGCGGCGGCGGCGGCGGCGAACAAAGAGGCGGCGGGCGCGGGCGGCCGAGCGGAGCCGAGCGCAGCCGAGCCGGGCCGAGCCGGGCCGAGCCGGGCCGGGCCGGGCCCAGGAGCGCGCGGATGTTGCGGGCGGCCAGGCGGGGGTCGGCGGGTCCCTGAAGCCCGCGCCCCGGGCCAGCAAGGGAGCCCCGCGCAGGCCGCGCGCATCCAGAGGCGGCCGGGCCCCGCCATGGCCGGGGTCAGCTACGCGGCGCCCTGGTGGGTGAGCCTCCTGCACCGGCTGCCCCACTTCGACCTGAGCTGGGAGGCCACCAGCAGCCAGTTCCGGCCCGAGGACGCCGACTACCAGCAGGTGACACGGGGCCCTCAGGGTCGCGGCGTCAGGGCCCCCAGGTCACGGCCCCCTCCCCTCCCAGGGTCACGGCCCCCCTCCCCGAGGGCCTAAGGACCCCTCATCCACCCCATCCAGGGTCACGACCACCTCCTCCTCGCAGGTCTTGGCCTCCTTCCTTCACGAGGGTCCCTTCTGAGTCCTAGGACCTCTACCTCCAGGGTCATGGCCTCCTTCTCAAGGGTCTAAATACCCTCCAACCCCCATCGAGGGTCCACGACCCCCCTCCCGATTCTGGCTTTCTCTTCTGTGTCACTAAGGCCCCTGGGGTTTCATGGAACTGCCTCTCCCCTCTCCGTGAGCCCCCTTGGCCAGTGGAGGGCCTCTCCACCATCACTGGGGGCAGCCTGGTGCTGTGTCCCAGCAGAGACCCCTCCCCAGATGACCCCCAGGCTCTGAGATCAGAGCGGGTGCCTGAGCACATCGGGTGCAGGCAGGCAGAGACTCCTCGCCCACTCACCCCCGACTGGGGAATCCCACTGCCAGGCTTCCAGTGGGTGAATGGCCTGGGCCGCCGCCAGCCCTCTGTGGCCGGTAATGACCCCCTGCTTGGCGGTCAGGCTGTGGGATGTACACTGGGTGCCATGTGTGGCCATGGGAGACCAGGCTGCCTGTAGCCCCGGAGGGAGGGAGGGAGGCCTGGTGGCAGGGGCCTCAGGCAGGAGGCTGGAAGCAGCTGAGCCCAGGCAGAGCTGGGGGGCGGCGGGGGACCCTTTGCAGCCCTCTCCCCGGGGAGCCCTTAGCCTGGCATCATGCCAGGCCCCAGCGCCACCCCCATCGCCAAGCTACTGTCATTTGAGTTCGGGGCAGGGGACCAAGCTGTGGGCATTTCCTTCCTGCCTAGATATCCGGATTCCAGAAGCCCCGTGACCAGGGTCCCTGGTCACCGGGAGTTTCTTTCTGGACGGATCATGGCAGAGCCCCATGGTGGGGTGGGAATGGCCTTGCTTATCAAAATGGCTTGGGAAACCGGTATTCCACGGGCAGCCTAGCACCTGGACTCTTCAGAACTGCGTTGTCTGTGTCCTCCCGCATCCAGCGGAGGGAGGCGGAAGCGGAGGAGCAGGGCACCTGGGAGCCCACTGCTCGCAGCCTCCCGCTCGTTGCACTCAGGCCCCCCAGCCGAGCCGATGACGTTTCCTAACAGATGAGGAAGGGGGCGAGGGATCGGCCCAGGCACGCCCAGACACAGCAGGGAGGAGGGAGGCGGAAGGATTGGTATAAAATCTCACGCCTGCGTTCTAGAAGCCCAGCCCTGGGGGACCGTTCAGTGTAGGGGCAATGCACATTCAGGAACTTCTGGAACTTCTTCCATGCTGACAGCTTTGTCACTTGTCCCTGGAGGACTCTGTTGAAGCTGCAAGGAGGGTGTGCTTCACTTTGGAAAGTTCTCTGCCCTGAGGGTTTGGCCCATTTGTTAGTTCTGAAGCTCCGGGCAGCCCTGGGGCATGGGAGGTGGCTGTTTCCTGCTGCCCCTTGGGCTGCCACCTGCCCGAGCTGCCAGCCACAGTTGGACTTCCCTCCAGCCCTCCAGGGTGCTTGCACTCCCAGATTCAAGACAGGCAGTGAGAGGGAGTGAGGGGCGATGATGTCTACAGCCCAAGACAGTCTCCGGGCAGTGGCCGGGCCCCTCCGCTCAGCCTGGCCTGCCTGGCCTCCCAGCAGGGTGCTGTGGCCCTGGGAGGCCCTGGCTTCTGCCCTCATTCCTCCCCTGCCCTGCGCTCTGCTCTGCTGTGGGAGGGCTCTGACTCACTCTCTCTCCTGCCTCATCTCCACGAAGCAGAATTAGCCACTGAATAATTCACGACGTGGAAACCGGCCTGCCTCCATCCCCCGCCGCCTCCATCCCCCGCCGCCTCCACTCCCGGCTCTTGGCGAGGGGCTGTGGCGTGAGCTGGTCCTGGCGTGTGTCCTGCCCCTGCCCTTCGAGTACTGGTGCTTTTGGACAACTGCTTGGTGTCTCTGAGCCTTCATCGCCTCATCCTGAATCTGGGCTGGCCATGCCTCCTGTGTAGGGATGCCCCTGGGAGGCAAGGGCCAGGAGTCCCCTTCCTGGGAGGGTGGGCAGTGGGTGGGCCTGGGCTGTGGCAGGCGCCCCTTCCTGCCTTCCCTGGTGAGGAGTTGCTGGCTGTGGTGGGGAGTGGACCCCTCACCCATCCTGACCGAGGGCTCCCTCTTAGCTGTCTGTGTGCTGCCCCAACCTGGGCTGTGCCCTGCTGGGGAGGGGGCATCTGCCCTGTGGTTATTGGGGCGGGGGATGGAGAGGAGGTGGGGCCTGGTGTTGGGAGTTGGGGGTGTGGCACGGGGGACTGGCCTTTGTCCTTTGCTATTTCTGGTCCCCGTGGTCTGCTGTTGGTAACCCTGGTGAAAGCCTCGGGAGGGACCAGGGCCAGGTCCTGTTTCAAGGCCCTGCGTGGGACTGCCGGTCGGCAGTCACTTTTCCCACAGTCCCAGGAGGTGGGGAGAGTCGTCCATCGTACAGATTAGCAAACTGAGGCTCCGAATCACATAGTGAGTAAATGGTGGAACCACAGTCCTGCTGCAGGCCCCTCCTCCGACCTCCCAAGGAGCCCTGGTCAGCCTGGAGTGTCAGGCTACCCAGCTTCCCCAACGGCTGCCTTGACGCTGGGGGTGTGACCGTGGGATTAGGAGCCCATGGGGGCTGAGGGATCTGTGGGAGGGCAGTGGGTAGAGAGGCATCTGGGGTCGGCTCTATGCAGCTCCCCAGACAGTGACTGTCGAGAGGGGCTCCCATGTTGTTGCCTGGGCATCTGAGTAAAGGGGGGGGGGGGGGGCTGTTGTTCACAGCCGGGATTTGGAAGCCCACAGGAGGCCTGAGACTTCCTGGTGGCCCCACAGCTGAGCTGGCAGGGCTGGGCCTGAGGCCCCTAGCGTGGCCTGGGGCCAGTCATTGCTGCATAGTGAGTCCTGAATGTCCAGTGGGTCTGGCTGTTCTGGCCCCAGGCAGGGGCCCTTGAGAGCAGCAGAGCCTTCTCTTTAACTAGAGCATCGCAGGCCTGCACCCGCGCTCTGTCGCTTCTTCCTGCGTGACCTTGGGTGGTCCAGCTGCCGTCCTGGGATTTATTCGGGGGATGCCTGCCTGCTCAGTTCCCACCAGCTCTTCGTGACCCTGTGTCCTCAGGCAGGGATCAAGTTCATGCTCACTGACCTCAGCCTCTCTCTCGGGCTCACTGTCTCCTCCAGCTCAGGGCAGGCCAGATGCAGGAGAACAGCTATGGCTTGTGGTGGATTCCAAACCCGGGTGGTGGGAGCCCAGTGGTCAGGGAAGGCTTCCTGCAGGAGGTGGTGTTAACTGGCCTGCCCTGGAGGTTGCAAGCCTGGCAAGGATTAGCCTGCTGCTTTCTGATTCCTCCATGGGCCATGCCAGCCCTGGCAGGTGATTGTTTTACTGGAACATCTGCCTTCCAGGGCAGATAGTAGGCCCTGCCTCAGGTTTTCCTAGCGTGGGGGGCCTGTTTTCCACTAGAGCCTGCAGTGTCCGGATGTTTCTGTCGAGACCCTAATGATAAGACTGAGGTTACCATGTGGAGGCCTTGGGGAAGAGCTTCCGTGCTGGGGGAACGGCATGTGCAAAGGCCCTGAGGCAGAGAGAAGCTTGAGCCTCAGGGAGAGGCCTCAGCCCACGTACTGGAGGGTCGATCTGGTCTGCCGGTGCACGGGGAATGTGCTGCCTCAGGAACTGGTAAGCCCTCTGTGCCAGGCGCTGTGCCAGCCCAGGCTGGATGGCCACTTAGAGGGGATCTGAGCTCTGGGAGTAGGGCCAGTGTTCTCCTAGCAGAGCTGGGAGCCCGGCTCCTAAGAGCACAGCACCTCTGTGCCCCCACGAGGCGAGGTCAGCCTTGTGCCCAGTTGCAGCCTGGGGGGCAGTTCCCCGGGGCAGGGCTGGCCTGTTATCATCCTCCCCACTCATCAGAAGGAAATTAGCTCTGGTTAAAACAGCAGTGTTGGTCGCCTGTCTTGTGGTTTACGAAAGCAGTGCACGTTCATGGAACATTTGGGGAAAAGGGAAGAGCGTCAGACAGAAGTGTCCCTCTAGCTGGGTTCAGTCCAAAGCGCATAAAACTGTAGGGTGGGTGTCCCTGAGAACTGGAATCCTATTGCTTTTGACATGTCCCGTACTTTGGACTGTGTATGGGGCCTTTGGTTCCAGATGCTTGTCCGGTGTCCCACGGTGCCAGGAAGGATTCTGTAGTTGCAGGTGACAGAAGCGGGCCAGACACGGAGGCCCCTGGGGAGCTGGGCAGAAGCTTCAGGAGCAATCCCTGAATGGACAGGAGCTGATGAGCGAGGCTGGGGGGTGCAGCGAACGGGACCCTGCATTGGGGGCTGGGCAGGAAGCCCATAATGGCTGGTCCCGGTCCACATAGGATTTCCATCTTGGCCGGCGTCTGCATTCCTGGGGAGCCTCTGGCCGAGCTTGCCTTTTGACCAGGGGGTGTGAAACTGTGGGCCCTGGACCTGCTGGGGGGTGGGTGTCAGGCCACCCTTGGCCCGGCTGCTGCCCGCATCAAGGGTTCCTGTATTTGGGCTCCTGGTTTTGTGGTTCTGAGGGTGCTCTGGCCACCTCTGTCCCCGGGACACTCGTTCTCAAGTCCCTTCCTTGGAGTGCAGCCTGGACCCTCTAGAAGTCCCCAAGGTCTTCACAGCTTTTCCTGGGTGTGCATGAATATTGGGGTGGTAATTCTTGCTCAGGGTGCTGGCTCCCCCATCTCCCCGGTTCCAGCAGCACCAGGGGCCACTCCAGTCTGTGTGTGCGGGACCCCCGCCTGCCCCCCACTCACCTGAGACTTGAGGGCTAGCTCTAGGGCCCCTCTTCCGGGCATCTCCACGGTGACCCTTCTTCCTCGCCTGACCCCTGGGCAGGGCCCCGCCGGCCGGTCCCGTCTAAGGGATGTGCAGTGTCAGCCACCCGGACCCCCGGCCAGGGGCTCTTGGTCAGGCTCTGGGGGAACGGGGAGCCCTGCAGCTTGGTTCCCCAGGCCACAGTGGCTCTTCCTGGATGCCCGTGCTGCTTATTTCTAAAGCATTTTTCCTGGGAGCCACCCAGTGGCCCTGGGAGGTGGACACTGTGCCCCCGACATAAACAGAAATGGGGGCTGGCCAGCATCAGGGGCGCGAAGACTGGGCGCGGGCTCCAGCTGCAGCCCAGCTCCATCCTTCCCAGTGGACACGACGTCAGTGCAGTTCGTGGGCGCAGGGGTACAGGTTCGGGGGGCTCAGGGGCATCTACACTTCCCCCACCTGCCCCACCGTCAGTTCTGCTGAGGCCCGCGCTGGAGAAGAGGAACTGCGTCTGCAGCCAGGGGCCTGGGGTCGAGGACATGGGAAGTGCCTGACGCAGCCAATGGAGAATTGGCATGTGACAGCGGGTGGATGGTGGGTGTGGGAGGGTCACAGGAGGGTCTCCAATACCCGGGCCCACCACTGGGGTCTGCAGGGAGCTCACCCGGGCCCTGTGCTGGGCCTCACACCGTCCGAGGGGGCTTCTCACAGTCTTGGGAGGCTGGGTGAGACCTGAGTCCCGTGGGGCAGCACCCGCTGTGGCTGGGCCAGGCCCATGTTGGCCAAGGGTGTGGGAGGAGGCCGGGCCACCCACAGAGTGCCAGTGCCTTCGGTCTCTGAGGAGGGTGCCAGCCACGGTGCCCCTACTCGCTCTGCCCCCTCGGGCCCATGCACACTGGCTGGGTTCCTGGCCATCGTGGAGGAGCACTCCCGAAGTTCTGGGGTACACCCAGCTCTGAGCCCTGCAGCCCTGCATCTGGGGTTGGGCTGTGCCCTCTGGGCTGCCTCTCCCTGGTAGGGAGCCAAGCCCGGAGATGGGGCTCCAGTCTGGCAGCTCCTGGCTGGGTCTGAGGCCTGGAGCCCGGTCCCAAGGGGGCTGGTGCAGGGGCCTGCAGACAAGCGGGGAGAGCAGGGTATTTTCTGGGTGTCATGCTGGGAGATGTGTCGGAGCGCGGGGACCAAAATAGACACACTTGCTGCAGTTCTTTGGTGTCTGTTCCCTGCACAAGGGGGAGGACAGGCGTGGGTGGCGGGAGAGCTGGGGTCCCCCGGCTGCAGGGTACAGGGCAGGGGCCTGGCCTGTGGGGAGATGGCGGGAGCAGCTCTGAGCCTCAGCCCAAGGGCTGCCTCTCCGGCCTCCTTCCAGGCCATTCCTGGAGGGTGAGGGCCAGCCTGGAGGAAGCCCCGGGGGGCGGGGGGCAGTGGGTGTGGGGCCATGTGCAGCCTGGCGGCCTGGACCTCGGACCTCAGGAGTTGGGGACAGGGACACAAAGTTGGCCCTGGCCCCGGCTCCCACGTGGCCGCTGCTGGCTGCGTGTCCTCCAGGCACGGCCAGGAGCTCACCGTCATGGAATGTGTGAAACCCAAGCCCAGCCTGGTAGAAAATCTGTTTTTAATTTTGGGCCAGCGTCGCTGGGAGCCTGGGCCTAGTGTGCTACGGGTGGGGGCTGGGGCCACGTGTGCAGCTTGGCCGCGTGGGGGGCTGTGGCCTAGCCAAAGGCTGTGACCCTGGAGCCCCCACTTGTGCGAGGCGACCCACGAGGCAAAGGTGGGGGGACCCACTTCCCGGTGGGGGACCCCCGACACGGGGGCGGTGGTAGTGGCTCGCACACGCCGAGCCCACCCTGACCTCCCCAAACAAGGCTTGGCCCTAGGGATCCCGCCCCTTTCCTGACCCTGACCCAGGACCCCTGGGGGGTTCTCATGGTGCTGGGGGCCAGAACCCCTCAGTGTGCATTGGAGTGTGGGACCCCAGCCAGCCTCTCAGACACCGCCAAACCTTGTCACTTCCTCTGGAGGAGGGGCCTTGGCAGTTCCAGGGCTGGAGTTCGGCATCCGTGGAGGCAGGTGGTCACTCCCCTCCCATTCCATCCTGCCGGAGCCCCGTGCTGCTGTCACACGCACAGGCTCAGGCCGGGGCCTCGCTGGTCCCTGCTGCCAGTGGATTTTCAGCACGCAGGAGATGTCGGTTGCCTGGATCCTGTGCCAGGACTTGGCTGACACTGTCCCCGGGCCAAGAGTGCCCTCCCCACCTGTTGTGGTGCCCGCGATGCTCCCCACAGCGGGAGTTTCAGTGACCACCTCGTTCCTCTTCCTGCCTCCCACAGCCTCCGAGCTCACAGGGCCGGCACTGTGGGCACAGGGGAGCCCCCACCTAGCGGGGCCGAGCTGTCTGTCCAAGCCTGGGCCCCAGCACCCAGCACAGGCTGCTGCTAAGACGCCCTGAAAGCTGATGCTCCCAGTTAGCCCAGAGCCCAGCCAGGACCACGGCCGTCAGTGCGGGGCCTCCATCCTCATCCAGGAAGCTGGGGGTGACTCTGTCCCCACTGCAGTCAGGCTGTGTGGCCGTTATCATATTGTGTGTCTGTCACCTGCCGGCGCCTCTGGCGCGGTTCCAGCCCCTCAGTGGACATCGTGCTTGGCCTCTGTGGAGCCTGTCCCTTTCCCTCCTCCAAGCTGTGTCACTTCCACATGGAGCTGGCACGAGGGGCGGGGCAGAGCTGAGCGGGGCTGGAACCCACCTTCTGCCCACCCCTTCTCTGGCCACTGGTGGCTGCTTCTCCTGCCATCCCCGCTCACCGTGCCTCACAGCTGCACCCCTGGGGCTCGCTGGTCCCTCCCAGTGCCACAGGCAGCCATTGTCCTCAGCTGCGGTCACACTGCCTGGCCTGCCGGGCTCACCCACCCCCGCTGTGTGACTGTAGACTCCGGGCCCCCTCCCTGAACTCTCTGTGCCTAGCAGCATGGCTCCAGGATGCGGGCCCTATGTCTTCACTTCCCTTCCTGCTCAGGGCATACCCGCAGCAGTGTCCAGCCAAGGAGCTAGCCCCTGTGGCTGGAATGGCAGGGTGGCGGAATCGTGGCCACGGCCTGTGGCTGGAGTGGCAGGGTGGCGGAATCGTGGCCACGGCCTGTGGCTGGAGTGGCAGGGTGGCGGGATCGTGGTCACTGCCTGTGGCTGGAGTGGCAGGGTGGCGGGATCGTGGCCACTGCCTGTGGCTGGGGTTGAGGGTTGCTTCACACCAAACTTCTCATCAGAGTCCCTGTGGGCACCTCCCAGTGGGCTAGGGCATCCTCAGCCCAGCCACGCGCCATGGTAGCCCACAGGTTGGTGGGACAGAGTGGCGTGTGGGTCCGTGGCCTGGGGTAGTGGGGTGGGCAGCTGCTCCCAGGGGTGCGCATGTTGAGTGGCCACCTGTGTGTTCCACAGGCCGGCCCTGACTTGCTGTACACCCTCCCCTGAGTGGCATGCTTCCTCACACACTGCAGGCCCAGGTCCCACCACCAGGTGCTCCGGGAGCCACCAGGATGCCCAGCGGTGGCAGGCAGTGTGCCCTGCCCTGCCGTCATGCATGGCCCTCCTGCCTCAGCAGCCTGGTGTGGTGTGGTCTGTCCTGGCACTGAGCCTGGCATTGCGTGGGGGGGTGCCTGTGTCTGCGTGGCTGATGAGAGTCACGTCCAGACAGGGCCTGGAGGCAGAGTGGGCATGGCTGGGAGGCCGCAGCAGGCGTGGGGCACAGACCTCGCAGCTGCTCATGCACATCCTCTCCCCAAGCCTCCTGCCCCGCGGGCCGTCCTAAGGCCTTGTGGCTCACTGGGCCCTCCCCTCTCCAAGCAGGGCTGGGTCGGGGCCATCCACCTGTGCAGGCGGTCAGGTTGGGTTGGGGGTCTCGCCCTACAAGTGCGGGTCCAAGTGTGGGAGCCGAGGTTCACACAGAACAAAGGCTGCAGTGCCGGGTTTGGGCCTGGGTCTCTGATATCCTGGGGACATCCTGGAGGAGATGGCCCATGTCTGGGAACAGTGGGGGTTCCCTGAAGAGGAAGGCTCCAGGCCCAGGGACAGCATATGCCTGGGTGTAGAGGCCACAGAGCCCTGCCCCGAGCCACACCCCAGGCCTGCCTGCTCCTCGCCAGCCACTGCCCCAGGCGTCCCTGCCAGGCCAGGGAGGTCTTGCTGTGACCCGGGGTGTACTGGGATCCTATCAGTAGCAGCCCGATCTGGGACAGAGTAAGGCTTCAGGCCCTGGCCCTCTGGCTGGCTGGGTGTTTCCAGAGTTGGTGGGGTTTTGGGGGCTGCATTTTGGGGGCTGCAGGGCAGTGGGGGGAGTCTGAGCTCATGGTGGGAGGGGGCACCCGCCGTGGATGCCGTCTGTGGGGCTGCAGGGGCCAGGAGAAGGAGGGGGTGACCCAGGGCCGAGACCAGGAGCCTTAGGGTAGGGACAGGGGGACTGCAGCTGCAGGAGGGGGTCGCCTCCAGCCCCCTTGGCGCGTGCGTGGCAGTTGAGTCCTCCCCACGTGCTCTGCGGAGCCCAGCGTGCAGCTTTCGCCTCGCCTGACCGAGCCCTTACATCACTTCCACCACAGACGGAAAATTCCATTTGGTCAGAGCCCAGCTGCTGATCAGACAGTTCCCATTCTCTCTCTGAATGGGCCGGGGAGGGGCGGAGGGGCCGCCAGCCCGGTGGAGAGAGGTGGCGGGGCCACCATAGGAATGCCGCTGGCGCGGTGCCCCGCAGGAGACTGTCTGCTGGGAATCTGGCTTCGGGAAGTGGGTGCAGAGGTCAGGCTGGCCACGGCACACTCCCCGCAGACAGCTGGGCTCAGGCCTGGCGCGCTGGGCGCCAGGGCTCTGAGGTGGGATGAAGTAGCTGCCCGGTTTGCTGGGCACCCTGACGCCCGGGCTCTGCACAGCGGACAAGGACAGGCTCTGAGTGGTGGGCTGGGACCCAGGCAGCCCAAGTGGCCTTCCTTTGAGGGAGGCGCCATCTCCTTCCTCAATTGGGGGAAGCCAAGTGGGGCTGTCCTGGCACAGGCCCCGAAGCCTGGCCTCTGGCCCCCGGGGGCTGAGGACTGAGGCTCCATTTGCAGCTGGCCGCATCCGGGCAAGAACAAGAGAAAGCTGCCTCAGACGATCGCAGGGCTCACACCTGTAATCCAGCACTTTGGGAGGCCAAGGCAGCTGTATTGCTTGAGCCCAGAAGTTCAAGACCAGCCTGGGCAACATAGCCAGACCCTGTCTTTACAAAAAATTGTTTAAAAAATTAGGGCAGAGGCCAAGCACAGTGACTCACGCCTGTAATCCCAGCACTTTGGGGGACCGAGATGGCAGATCACCTGAGGTCAGGAGTTCAAGACCAGGCTGGCCAACATGGTGAACTCCCCGTCTCTACTAAAAATATAAACATTAGCCAGGTGTGTTGGTGCATTCCCATACTGCCAGCTACTCAGGAGGTTAAGGTAGGAGAATCGCTTGAATCTGAGAGGTAGAGGTTGCAGTGAGCCGAGATCACGCCACTGCACTCCAGCCTGGGTGACAGAGACTGTCTCAAAAAAAAAAAA
>NC_045441.1:2337269-2340605 GCF_002776525.5 Piliocolobus tephrosceles
AGGGAGGGAAGGAGGGAGGGAGGGAGGGAAGGAAGGAAGGAAGGAAGGAAGGAAGGAAGGAAGGAAGGAAGGAAGGAAGGAAGGAAGGAAAAAGAAAAGAAAAGAAAGAGAAAAAGAAAATTAGCCAGTCGTGGTGATATGTGCCTGTGGTCCGAGCTACTTGAGAGGCTGAGGCAGGAGGATCACTTAAGCCCAGGAGGTTGAGGCTACAGTGAGCTGTGATCATGCCACTGCACTCCAGCCTGGGCCACAGAGCAAAACCCTGTCTCTAAAATAATTTTTTTTTTTTTTTTTTAAATCATAGACTTGGGCCGGGTGTGGTAGCTCACACCTATAATCCCAGCACTGTGGGAGGCTGAGGCGGGCGGATCACCTGAGGTCAGGAGTTCGAGACCACTCTGGCCAACATGGTGAAACCCCATCTCTACTAAAAATACAAAATGAGCCGGGCATTGGTGACAGGTGCCTGTAATCCCAGCTACTCAGATGGCTGAGGCAGGAGAATGGCTTGAACTCAGGAGGCAGAGGTTTCAGTGAGCCAAGATCACACCACTGCACTCCAGCCTGGGCAACACGAGTGAAATTCCATCTCAAAAAAAAAAAAAAATCGTAGACTCCCCGGTACTCCAGCTCCTGTGCTGCCTTTTCTGTTTTTTCTCAGCGTCTCTCACCTTCCAGCAGGCTTCACAGTTTGCTTATGATGATGTTGAGTGCCTGTGTCGCCTCACCACCCTGCAGGCGGGCCCCAAGGGCAAGGGTGCCTGGTGCCTAGCAGCCTCTCCCCACCGGCCATGGGCACCCCCTGCCTGCCGCCCCAGGATGTCAGCCCTCCGCACCAGGGAACTGCCATCTGAGGGATGGTCTTGCCTCACCCAGATCCTGTTTGGCCAGGGCTTATCTCGCTCTGCCTCCGTTTTCTCATCTGGCAAGTGGGAGTGGGTGGCTCTGGCGCCGCCGAGGAAGTGATCTGGGCTTGGAAGCCCTTTGATGTATGCTGATGCCCCGAGCTCTGGGTGGACATGCCAGGCTGGTGGCTGCGGAGGTCATAGTCCGGTACGTGTTTAGGCTGTGTGTAATGTGCGTCTGGGATTGGCCTGCTCTTCCGGTCCCCAGCTCCTCACCCCAGGAGGAGTTTCCCTGAGAAGCTATGAGTCCCGAACGTGGGGTGCAGTAGTTTCCCTGAGAAGCTATGAGTCCTGAACGTGGGGGGCAGTATAGACAGGCTTTCCTAGAGTCATGTCCCACGTGAGCACAGGGTCGGGAGAGCGAGGGTGACCCCAGCCAGGGACTGGTGAGGCCTCTGCAAGTGGAGAGCAGAGGGAGGGTTCACTGGAGGAGTCTGGCCAGCCCAGGGTCAAGATGTGGCTGGTTGGCATGGCCCCCAGGCCATGGGAGCCCAGGGGAGGCCCTGTGGACGGACATGCAGATGTGGGCCTGGGTCCCATGGAGCTCTGGTCCGTGGGGGCATGGTCAGCTGCCCCCACAGGTCTGTTCTGCCCTTGGCCTCTGAGCTATAGGGAGGGTACTGGCAGGGCCTGCAGTCACAGCTGGTGGGGTCAGCACCTCCACTCCATGCCCAGCCCCACATAGGCGAGGGCAGACCCAGGGAGCCCCAGAGCGTGGCTTTTCCAAGCTCCCTAACGTGTGTGCGGAGCCTGGGCACGGTGCTGGCACTGTTCATGTGAGCTCCCCCCGCAGGTGACTGCTCTGTCTCCGCCTCCCTGTGTGACCTTGGGTAAGCCCTCCTGGGCCCTGAGGCCTCTGACCTGAGCTCCCTGGGACCATGAGACCACCCTGAGCTGATTCAGTTTCAGTGGCTCTGGTGCCAGCCCCGGGGCCTGCTCCCAGAGGGTGGGGGTGGGCTCAGGGCCCAGCAGTCCTCCTGCCATTGCAGGGGCGGTAGGCACTTGTGCATGGCTGAAGGAGTGGGAGGGTGCCCGCCCCCGATGCTCTGCAGTGCCCAGATTGCTGGCCGCTGGGCAGCCGTGGACACACCGGCGTGGCTTTGGACCATGGCGGCTCATTTCTGGGTGTGCTGGGCTGGTCGGCGCCTCCCCGGCCAGGTGGAGGTGGAAAGGCCGCCTTCGGGTGTGGGTGTCGGCCAACTTCCCGAAGGGCAGGACACGCCATCCTCCCGCTACCTGGCAACCGTCTCCTGGGAGATCCAGCAGCAGTCCCAGTGCCCACTGTGGCTGAGCCTCTCATCCCAAGTGGGGCCAGGCAGGGGACGATCTGCCCCAGCAGCTCCCGAGGCTGGGGCCCCAGAGGGCAACATTGCTGAAGCGTTGAGATGTGGGGAGGGAGGCGTTTCTGTGCAGCAGTGCCAGTTAGGGCAGTGCAGGTGTGCCTGGTGGCCACCCCACAACACTGAGGGCCCCAGCTGCTGACACCCCCCATGGGCACCCCCGAGTTAGCCTCTGGGTGGTCCCTGGCCCCATGATGAGGCACAGCCCTGTGTCAGCTCCCCATCCTTCACCCTGGCATGGGAAGCATGTGGAGGTTCCGGAGGGCTGAGCCGGGGTCAGGGCTATGCTGAACCCGGGGACATGGGGTTGCAGGGCCTGTGTGCGTTCTCTGTAGCTTCTCTGAAGCCCGGTTTCCCTGTGGATGAAATGGGGTGAGAGCACTCGGCCAGGCAGATTGAGTGTGGTGCTAGGAGAAGGGACAGCTCTGGGGCCACGTTACCTTCCCTCCCCACAGCTGGTGTTCAGGAAATGTCACTGTTGCATCAAATTAGCCACTTCCTGTGCAGGTCTCCTGGCCTCAGGACAGGGGAGCTCTGGTGTCTGTTCTGTGGTCTGTCTTTTGTGTTCAGAGACCTGGGAAGAGCCACACCGGAAGGCCATGCTTGGAGCCAGACAAGGCTGTGTGTCCGGTGCGGTGCCCGTATGCAGCCTGTGTGGGTGGTGTCCCCTGGGACTGCCCTGGCCAGTGACCATAGCAGTGTGGGGTCAGCCCCGCCGTCTCATCCAGCGTAGGGGGGACTCCATGGGCAGTGAGAGGTGGCTTCTCAGTGCACAGACCCCAAACAGGATCAGACCCCTGATAGGGCCTCTTCCGTGTTCACCCCTCAGAAACACTTTCATGGTCAACAAGAGGAGGTTCAGTCCCCCCCAGACTCCCCGTTTCCCTACCAGACCTGAAAACCTCAGCACTACAGCTGGGGTGGGGGGTCTTGCCAGGACTGAGGTAAGAGAGTTCTGGGCCTGAGATGGGGACAGGCCCTGGGGTCCTGGAACTGTCTCGGGCTGGGGGTGAGGATGGAAGCTGATGCCAGCAGCCCCTCCCCAGGGCTTCGCTTCTTCAGGGGGGCAGCAGCATTTTTTTTTTTTTTTT
>NC_045441.1:2350605-2381800 GCF_002776525.5 Piliocolobus tephrosceles
AGACGGAGTCTCGCTCTGTCTCCCAGGCTGGAGTGCGGTGGCCGGATGTCAGCTCACTGCAAGCTCCACCTCCCGGGTTCACACCATTCTCCTGCCTCAGCCTCCCAGGTAGCTGGGACTACAGGCGCCCGCCACCTCGCCCGGCTAGTTTTTTGTATTTTTTTTAGTAGAGACGGGGTTTCACCATGTTAGCCAGGATGGTCTCGATCTCCTGACCTCGTGATCCACCCATCTTGGCCTCCCAAAGTGCTGGGATTACAGGCTTGAGCCACCGCGCCCGGCCAGCAGTACTTCTTTCTACAGAAGAGAAACCAGGCTTGGGGAGGTGGAGGGACCTCCCTAGTGGGGCTGTGGCTGCAAGGATGCTGGCTCACCAGCATGCTGGGTCCTCATTTGTCACCCACATTCTCTGGCTACCTCCATCCAGCACCTCTCCTTGGGGCGTGGTGGGGCAGATGTCCTGAGCACCTGCCCTGGACTCTGGGGACCCGGTGGGGAGGGGACACGTGGCCTTGCCGGAGCCACAGAGGCCTGGAGTCCGTCCATCCGGTCCCTCCTACTGGCTATGGAGTCTTGATGCCGTGCAGCCTTGAGGATGGTGAGACCGGGGTCCCAGGTGTGGGGTCCAGGCCTGGGTGACCCCAGGTACATCACTGAGGTGGTGGGAGCCTGCATGCCTCACCTACAAGTCGGGGATGGGGCCCACCTCTTAGGGCTGGGTACAGGATTAAATGGGAGTCTGCACCAGGTCCCCTGCTGGGGCGGGGCGTGGGACTCTGGGCTGGGGGTCTACCCCCTCCAGCACCGCTTCCTGCCCGCCCGCAGGCGCTGCTGCTGTTGGGGGCCGCTGCCCTGGCCTGCCTCGCCCTGGACCTCCTCTTCCTGCTCTTCTACTCCTTCTGGCTGTGCTGTCGGCGGCGCAAGAGCGAGGAGCACCTGGACGCCGACTGCTGCTGCACGGCCTGGTGTGTCATCATCGCCACGCTGGTGTGCAGGTGAGCACGGTGGGGCGGGGCCGGAGGGCAGCCCCAAGGGGGCGGGGCTGGAGTGTTGGGGTGGGCGGGGCTACATCTCCAGGCCCCGCCCTCATGCCCCTGTCCTCTCCAGCGCCGGCATCGCCGTGGGATTCTACGGCAACGGGGAGACCAGTGATGGCGTCCATCGGGCCACCTACTCGCTCCGTCACGCCAACCGCACGGTGGCCGGGGTCCAGGACCGCGTGAGTGACCGCGGAGTTGGGGCCGGGGCACTCTTGCTGCTCCGAAACCCCATGTCTGCGCGAGGCTGGGCGGGGCAGCCGGGGCTGGGGCTGTGCAGGAAGGGCCCAGCCTCTGGGGCGAGGGGTGCGCGCTCCCAACCTCACGCCCGCGGGTCCGGCGCAGGTGTGGGACACGGCAGTGGGGCTGAACCACACGGCGGAGCCCAGCCTGCAGACCCTGGAGCGGCAGCTGGCCGGGCGACCCGAGCCCCTGCGCGCCGTACAGCGGCTGCAGGGCCTGCTGGAGACGCTACTGGGCTACACGGCTGCCATCCCTTTTTGGATGAACACGGCAGTGTCGCTGGAGGTGCTGGCGGAGCAGGTGGATCTCTACGACTGGTACAGGTGCGGCCAGGCGCTCCTCCCTGCCCAACCCCACCTGGGCAAGCCTCACCCTCCTTGGGCCGGTTTTGCTGTCAGCACCTAGTACATGAGGTCTGATGGGTGGGGGGCCCAGGGCCACTGGAGGTCACAGGCAATGACTGGAGTTCCCCTAATGGGAGCCTTTCTCAAGAACTGACACCAGTTCCCATGACCCAGACCCTCTGAATGCCCTCTGGGGTGCCAGGCTGCTGGCCTCAGCTCCCCCTTGACGGCCCCTGGTGCCCCACTCCCTGGCCCTGCATCCCTGTGCCCTGGCCCACTCTCAGGTGTGCCTGCAGGTGGCTGGGCTACTTGGGCCTGCTGCTGCTGGACGTCATCATTTGCCTCCTGGTGCTGGTCGGCCTCATCCGCAGCTCCAAGGGCATCCTGGTGGGGTGAGTCTGGGAGTGTCGGCCCCCTGTGAGCCCGAAGCAGAGGGGGAGGGCAAACACGTGGCACCACTTCCCCCACCCCATCGGCAGATCCTCGCCACAAGCTCTGTGGTGGGAGCTGAGCGGGAAACCCCTGCACTGGGCCTGTTCTGAGATTCCCCTTCCATGCCTGTGGCCTGTGCCCCTGTGGCCTGTGCCCCTGTCGCCAGAATCCCGGCACACTTGCCCCCAACCCTTGATTTCCTTCAAGAGTCTGCATGTGTGGCACTTGTAGCCCAGAACCTGAAGCAACCTGTCCAGGTCTCCGAGTGCCCGGGGCCACCCAGAGACCAGGCTGGGGCTCCTTCCTCCACCCCTTCCATCCTTGGCCCTGGGACAGCCTGGGTTCCAGCTCCCGCTCTGGCTTACCAGGAGAGTGACCTTGGTCAGGTAGCTTATTGGTGCCGGGCCTTGGTCTCCTCATTTGGAAGGCAGAGAGAGTGGCAGCTCCTTCGGGGGAGGTGAGGTGTTGTCACCGCCCTTCACTGCACAGCTGCACGGCCATGGCTGGTGCCTCCCTGGGCCAGGCCCAGGAGAGATGGGAGAACACCCAGCCTCCCCCAACGTGGCACTCACAGGCCACAGAGGAGCAGAATGAGGGAAATGTGGCATGGGCCAGAAGTGATAGCACCCTGGACAGGAAGAGCCGGGTGGTGTGCAGGCCTGCAGTGGGGTGAGCTGGGGGAGTACAGCTGCACACCGTGCCCAAGGAGACCTGAGAGAGGAGGAATTGAGTGGGGACCCAAGGGAGTAAGGGACGCCTGGACAGATGAGAAAGGATGACAGTGTGCAGTGGGGTGTGGGGCCTGCACTGGGGTATGTTTAGGGGGGCTGAACTGGGGGCCTGGGGGGGGGGGGGGGCACCTGCAGGGGGGTATGCTCAGGGGGCCTATGTGTCTAGATCAAAGGGAGCCAGATGTGGGTGAGGTGAGGCCTCAGATGAGGGAGAGGCCGGTGCCGTAGCAAGAGCTCTGAGTCCCCAGTTGCTGAGCGAGGGTTCAGCACAGGAGGGCTTGGTCTAGCTGCGGTTATCAGGCCCCTTGGGCTGCTACGTGAGTAGCGGGATGTGGGGACCCACGTGAAAGTGGACACTGTTGCCTGTTCAGGAGAGGGACCTGGGGGACAGGAAGGGCAGGGCCCCGAGACCCACCTGGCCTTCCGGTCCTGCTTCCAGCTCAGATCTCTGAGCCCCACCCCACCCAGGAGAGGGATCCATCTGGGCCCTGGGCAGCTGCCGTGGGCAGCTCTGGCTGAGGCCAGGCCATAGAAAGAGCCCCAGCCCGTGTGTGGGCTGAGCCCTGATGTGCACAGGGACCTGCCTTCTGGCCTGTAGCCCAACAGGTGGCACGGCCCCCAGCCTGGCCTGGGGGCTGCTGACTGGCTGTCTCTGCCCCAGGGTCTGCCTGCTGGGAGTCCTGGCCCTGGTCATCAGCTGGGGCGCACTGGGCTTGGAGCTGGCTGTGTCCGTGGTGAGTGGCAGAGGGGGTGAGGTCCCCGGCTGCTGGACCTGGGCACTGGGGGAGGGACGAGGGGAAGCCACACTCCTCTCCCCTCCCGTCTTCCCCGGGCACTGGGTTCCGAGAGCAGTGGGGACCCACCGTGGGCACAGTCCGCCTGAAACCCCAGATTCACAGTCCACCCTCCTGAGTTGAAAGCAGACTCCAGGGGCTGGTTCTACCCCCGAGAGCTTCCCTTTAGGCCCAGCTTGGTCACCCCCTCTTGCTTGCCCGCGCCCACCCCAGGGCTCCAGCGACTTCTGTGTGGACCCCGACACCTACGTGACCAAGATGGTGGAGGAGCACTCGGTGCTGAGTGGGGGTGAGTCTGTGTCCACAGCCGCGACCGAGCGGGTTCCCCAGGGTTGGGCTGAGCCAAGAGAGTGAGGTGGCTGAGGCCGAGGTACCCCTGCCCCGTGGGCCCGTGGTCTCAGGTAGACAGGTCCCAGGCTAGGACGCTAGTGAGCACACAGGACCACCTTTCCCAAGTGGGAGGCTCTGCAAAGAATGACAGCAACTGTGTGGGGTGGTGGGTGCCCATAGGGCGGGGGGAGGGGCAGGTGACCCAGGGCTGCTTCGAGTAGGTGCCCAGGGGAGGCCAAACGGGTGGCATTAAAGTACAGCCAGAGGGCTGGGCGCAGTGGCTCACATCTGTCATCCTAGCACTTTGGGAGGCCAAGGCGGGTGGATCACCTGAGGTCAGGAGTTCAAGACCAGCCTGGCCAGCATAGCAAAACCCTGTCTCTACTGAAAATACACAAATGAGCTAGGCATGGTGGCGGGCGCCTGTAATCCCAGCTACTCCGGAGACTGAGGCACAAGAATCGCTTGAACCCAGGAAGTGGAGGTTGCAGTGAGCTGAGATCACACCACTGCACTCCAGCCTGGGCGACAAGAGTGAAACTCCGTCTCAAAAACAAAAGAAAAGTAGAGCCGGAAGGACCCTGCATCTCTTGTAAGGGCCCCGAGGCAGGAGGCAGAGCCGAGGGGAGAAGGGAGGCTGGGAGGCCAGTGGGGCTGTCACTGTGGCTAGCTTCGCTTTATTCCAGGGGAGGCCATTGGAGGGAGGGAGGCGGGAGAGAGATGACCCGTGATTGAAGGCCCCTTTCAAAGCTTCCTTAGGCCTCAGGGGTTACAAGAGGAGGTGAGGAGGATGCTTCAAGCAGGAGACAGCAGGGGCTTGAATAAATTGAGCAAAAGGTGGACAGGGATGGGCTCTGAGGGCGAAGCTGGCAAGACTTCCTGGTCAGTTGGCTGTAGGGAGCGAGAGGGACGGAGCAGGAGTTGGCGTCCCTGGTCTCAGCAGCTCTGTACTGCGGGTGGGGGAGCAGGAGGTGGGGGGCAGGGAGCTGGGGCATCAGGAGTTTCAACCCTCTCGGAAGGTTTGCGATGTGTGTCGGACGTCACAGAAGCAGGTGGACGTGGGAATCTGGAGATCGGGGTGCTGTCAGTGTGTGAAGCTTCTCGGGCCCCCATTGTGGAATTACTGTGTGTTCACAAATAAAAAATAGAAGGCCTGTCCCTGTGGGGGTGGGGGTTACTGAATGACCTTGAAGGTGATCATCCTGCCACCCTGTGTCCTTGGAGGCCACAGGATTGGCTTGTGGGCTGGTTTTTTACCTGCCTATGTTGAAGGAACCACTCCCACCAAGCCTGAGGAGCCTCCCGGAGGAAAAGTCATCACCTTGTCCTCGGGGGTGAGGGTGGAGGGGTGGGCCCGCTCTGCTGGGGGCCGGGAGGGCTGGTGACCACTCAGTGTTACCCACCAGTGTCCTTGGCCCCGGTGCTATCAGCCTGGTCCCTCCAGGTCCCTACTGCCGGCAGCCTTTGGGGGTCTTATCAAGTATGAGCAGTTCCCCTGCACGTGTACATGTACACACATAAGTGTAAGCTCCAGCCTGCGGGCCAGACAGCCCCTCCCAGGAGGCAGCAAGGCCAGCCCCACTGGCTTCACTGCACAGGTGGCCACACTGATGCCTCGTGCTCTCCTATGTTGCTCAATACTTTCATCATTTTTTCAACTTTTAAAACCTTTTTTTGTTTGTTTATTTTTGAGACGGAATCTCATTCTGTCTGTCACCCAGGCTGGAGTGCAGTAGCGCAGTCTTGGCTCACTGCAACCTCCCCCTCCTGGGTTCAAGCGATTCTCCTGCCTCAGCCTCCTGAGTACCTGGCATCATAGGCATGCGCCACCATGCCCGGCTAATTTTTGTATTTTTAGTAGAGACTGTGTTTCACCATGTTGGTCAGGCTGGTCTCGAACTCTTGACCTCGTGATCCGTCTGCCTTGATCTCCCAAAGTGCTGGGATTACAGGAGTGAGCCACCACGCCCGGCGTAAAACATTTTTTTTTAATGTTCTTTTATAATTGGAAGAACTGAACTTGTAAAGAGTTTGGAAGGTGGAACCCAGGCAAGGGGCAATGTGTGGGGACCCTGGCTTGATGGGAGCCCAGACCCCACTGCCACACACACAGACATGTGCATGTTACACACATGTGAAGACACATGCACACACAGACATGCACACATGTAAACAGACACGTGCACACATGGACATGCACACATATAAACAGACACATGCACACACATGCACACATATAAACACACCAACACAGGCATGCACACATATAAACACAGACACATGCACACACAGACATGCACACATATAAATAGACACATGCACACATATAAACACAGACACATGCACACAGGCACACATGCGCACGTAAACGTGCACACAGACACGTGCATGTGTAAGTAAACATGCAGACACACGCACATATGTAACAGGTGCATGCAGACACACATGCACACATGTAAGCATGCACACAGACATGCCCTGAAGACATGCGTGCAGACATATGCACACGTGCACGCAGTCGCACGGCGACAGCTGTTGTGGCTCAGCCTGCCCTGACATCTCTCCGCAGACATCCTGCAGTACTACCTGGCCTGCTCACCGCGCGCCACCAACCCCTTCCAGCAGGTGAGAGCCTGGGAGGCCAGGACTGGGATTCAGGAGAGTCTGAAGTACGTTGCTCTGTGTGGAGGGGCCCAGCAGGCCTGGTGCCTGGCTCCTCAGCCTGCAGGACTGGGGAACTGGGGGAGGGAGCTGGACAGAGGCCATGTGGATGTCACCAATGGCCCCTGGGGTTACCGTGCCAGTGACCTGGTGACCTGGCTGAGAGCCTTTCAGGGTGACCTGCTCAATGCATCCGCATCGCTGGGACTGCTTTTGCTCCTTGGATTGGCCTTGGTGGGGGAAGGAGGAGCCCCAGGGATGCCTCTGTAGGACAACCGTGCTCAGGCGTCCTGGTGGGGGAGTTTGAAGAGGTCGGCCGCACCAACTGGTCAAGCCCCGTATGCACTGCTGGTCATTTCACCGATAGCACGTGACCCTCTGAATCCTGAGGGCCGTGTGACTGTGCTTTGCTTACTGGTGTGGGTGTGTGGTTGGCTGTTACCACCTCAGGGCTCTGTGGTCTCTGGGTGTGTCCCAGGGAAAGCAAGGGTAGGGAGTGCCCTGTTGGCCTGCAGGGCGGAGCCTTGATGGCCTCCCAGGCTGGACAGCTTGCTGGTGGCCATGTTGGAGGGTCCTGGGGAGGGAGAGGCGGGCGGACCCCGCAGCACCCATGAACTTGGTCTCCTCTCTGGAGCAGAAGCTGTCGGGCAGCCACAAGGCGCTGGTGGAGATGCAGGATGTCGTGGCTGAGCTTTTGAGGACCGTCCCCTCGGAGCAGCCGGCCACTAAGGTGAGGGGCTGCGGGGCAGGCACTGGGGCGGGCAGGGGTCCTCTTTTCTCAGCTACTTGGGAGGCTGAGGCAGGAGAATGGCGTGAACCCAGGAGGTGGAGCTTGCAGTGAGCTGAGATCCGGCCACTGCACTCCAGCCTGGGGGCAGAGCGAGACTCGGCCTCAAAAAAAAAAAAGAAAGAAACTTGGGTGCAAACACAGCTCAGGGCGAATTTGGAGAAGGCACCAGGCTGGCCGAGCGGGGACCTGGTGTTGGCGGTGCCCTGGGAGGTATTCCTCGTTCCTTCCCCAGCCCTTTCTACGTTAGGCCTCTTCCTCCCGCCTTCATTCCTTTCCCTTGGGAATTTTTGATAGGTTTTAAAAATCATTTCTTTTGAGACAGGCACTTGCTGTGTTGCCCAGGTGGGTCTCAGGGCTGGGATGACAGACATGAGCCACCACACCCAACTTTGTTTTTTTCTGTAGTTGAGACGGACTCTCACTCTGTCACCCAGGCTGGAGTGCAGTGGCGCGATCTCCGCTCACTGCAGGCTCCGCCTCCCGGGTTCACGTCATTCTCCTGCCTCAGCCTCCCGAGTAGCTGGGATTATAGGCGCCGCCACCACACCTGGCTGAGTTTTTGTAATTTTTTGTAATTTTTTTTTTTTTTTTTTGTATTTTTAGTAGAGACAGGGTTTCACTGTGTTAGCCAGGATGGTCTCAATCTCCTGACCTTGTGATCCACCCACCTCAGTCTCCCAAAGTGCTGGGATTACAGGCGTGAGCCACTGTGCCTGGCCCACCACACCCAGCTTTTAAAAAATAACTTTATTCTTTGTTTAAAAAGTAATACAACCTCTTTGTATTTAAAAAAATTTGAAGATAAATGGAAAGAGATGAGGGAAGAGAGTAACAGAATCAGATCCATTCTCAGGGTGAGTGCCCTGGGGGCACTGTGGAAATTTGAGAGGATTCTTGTTTTTCCCTGTAGTGTTTTGGGCCCAGGCATTTCTATAATATATTTAAAAAAATAAAATAAAGGCCCGGCGCAGTGGCTCACGCCTGTAATCCCAGCACTTTGGGAGGCCAAGGTGGGCGAATCACCTGAACCCAGGAGTTCAAGACCATGGTGAAACCCTGTCTCTACTAAAAATACATAAATTAGCTGGGCGTGGTGGTGCACACCTGTAATCCCAGTTACTTGGGAGGCTGAGGCAGGAGAATCGCTTGAACCTGGGATGCAGAGATTGCAGTGAGCGGAGATCACACCACTGCACTCCAGCCTGGGTGACAGAGCGAGACTCTGTCTCAAAGAATAAAATAAAAATAAAAAATAAATATGTTGCTATACTCTTGATAAAACCCAAATCTCTTTGGAGGTGTTTGGTCCACCCCGTGGGGATCCCTGCCCCTGCGCACACCGCCCCAGCACTGGACATGAGAGGGAGGAGTGCGTCTATGGGGACAAGTGTGGGTCTCAAACTCCAATTGGGAGCAGTTGGCCCTTCTCCAAGGAGCTCTTCACAAAGCTAAAAGCAAACAAATGTGTATACACGCACAGGGCACACGGCACTCGTGCCTGTCATCCCCGCACTTTGTGGGGCTGAGACAAGGGGATCACTTGAACCCAGGAGTCCGAGACCATCCTGGGCAACATAGCAAGACCCCATTCTACAAAAAACACAAAAACTAGCTAGGCATGGTGAAGCACGTCTGTAATCCCAGCTACTCGGGAGGCTGAGGCAGGAGGATTGCTTGAGCCCGGGAGTTCAGAGCTGTAGTGAGCTGTGATGGCACCACTTCACCCCAGCCTGGACAACAGAGCAAGACCCTATCTCACGCTCACACACTCTCTCTCTCTCTCTCTATATATATATATCATATAACATATATATAACATACACACACACATGAAAATACCAATTAAAAATAAGTAAAAATTATACACACACACACAGCTTTGATTTAAAGTTACTTTTTAGAATTTGTTACAGCTGGAGCCCCGCCTTGGTGTGTTTGCACTCGAATGGGTAGAGAGGTGGAATCATTTCCTGGGACCCCCCCCGTAGCACGGCACCCCAGACGGGGCAGCCTCCACAGCCAACGTTCATTATCTCAGCTCTTGGCAGGGCCGGCTTCTTCCAGGGCCTCCCTTTTGCTTGCAGACGGTGTCTTCTCCCGCTGTCTTTGCAGGGCCGTCCCTCTGTGGGTGTCTGTGTCCTGATCTCTGTTTTTTAATTTTTATTTATTTATTTATTTATTTATTTGAGACAGTCCCGCTGTGTCGCCCAGGCTGGAGTGCAGTGGCGCAATCTCAGCTCACCGCAACCTCTCTGCCTCCCAGGTTCCAGCGATTCTCCTGCTCAGTAGCTGGGATTACGGGCGCCTGCACCACCCCCAGCTAATTTTCCTCTTCTTAGAAGGACACCCGTCACATTGGGCTAGGACCCACCCACGTGACCTTGGTTTACCTTCAACACCTCTTTAAAGGCTCTGTCTCCAAGTGCAGCCCTTTTCTGAGGTTCTGGGGGTTAGGACTGCAACACAGGAATTGTGGAGGCACCGTTCAGCCCATAACAGTAGGCTCTGTTATCCCGAAATCCTTTTTTTTTTTTTTTTTTTTTTTGAGACAGAGTCGCACTCTGTTGCCCAGGCTGGAGTGCAGTGGTGTGATGTCGGCTCACGGCAACCTTCGCCTCCTGAGTTCAAGCGATTCTCCTGCCTCAGCCTCCCGAGTAGCTGGGATTAGAGGCACACCCAGCTAATTTTTGTATTTTTAGTAGAGACAGGGTTTCACCGTGTTGCCCAGGCTGGTCTCCAACTCTTGGCCTCAAGTGATCCACCTGCCTTGGCCTCCCAAAGCGCTGGGATTACAGGTGTGAGGCACTGTGCCTGGCCCCAATAATCCATTTCAGGATTGTAGCGGGTCCTTAGAAAACGTGCCGTAAAAGGCAGCACTGGGCCCAGTCGCTGCTCCTGTGGAGTCCCGGTCAGCCTGGCAGTGTTTCTGTGCGGCCGTTTCTCCAGGCATGAGACAGAGCTGGCGGTGTCCGTGCACAGGTGCACACACATGCACACACGTGAGCACTGACGAGCACACGGCCATGTTACAGGACCACGCTCGCTCTGCATGGAGAGTTTTGTCAGTCAACATGAGACTTTTGCCTTGCTTTTAACTGTTCCTTGAAATAATACCTTTTTTTTTTTTTTTTTTGAGACAGTCTTGCTCTGTCGCCCAGGCTGGAGTGCAGTGGCGTGATCTCGGCTCACTGCAAGCTCCGCCTCCCGGGTTCACGCCATTCTCCTGCCTCAGCCTCCCGAGTAGCTGGGACTACAGGCGCCCGCCACCATGCCCGAATTTTTTTTGTATTTTTAGTAGAGACAGGGTTGCACCATGTTAGCCAGGATGGTCTCGATCTCTTGACCTCGTGATCCACCCGCCTCAGCCTCCCAAAGTACTGGGATTACAGGCGTGAGCCACTGCGCCTGACTGAAATAATACTTTTAAAAGCAGAGCAGGTCCTTGTCTGTAGACATGTGGGGGTTCTGTTGTTTCTCCCATTACAATAAAGGGAGGTCTGTCTTCACATAGTGGCGACCACACTGGACAGGCGCTCCCGGGTCCTCCTGTCCTTGGCGGACCCCATGGGTCTGGGGAGGGGCCTGAGGTCACCATTCTCAAGGCCCAGAGTCCCCGTCCTTAGGACCTGCACTGAGACCCCAGGGTGGGGGGTATCTCAGTGGCAGACTGTGGGGTGGAGGGAGACCTGGGGGCTTCCAAGACAGGGCAAAGCTGGCTCAAGGTTCTCCATCCAAATGAAGTGCTGACCACCTGTGGTGCGTGTCCCCCAGGACCCCCTCCTCCGTGTCCAGGAGGTGCTGAACGGCACGGAGGTGAACCTGCAGCACCTCACCGCCCTGGTGGACTGCCGCAGTCTGCATCTGGTGAGAGGCAGGGCCTCGGGCAGGGCCATAGCGGCTCGTGGGGTGGGAACAGGGGAGCGGCTGCTCAGGAGGATGGGGACCCCCAGCAGACAGTGGGTCCTCAGTCCCGCCTCTGGGGGGTGGTCCAGGCCACCATGGCTGGACTGAGGGCCTCACACTGCCTCCTCCACCCTCCCTCTCTCTGGATCCTGCTGTCTCGTCCCACGGCCTCAGGACTACGTGCAGGCGCTGACCGGCTTCTGCTATGATGGCGTGGAGGGCCTCATCTACCTGGCCCTCTTCTCCTTCGTCACAGCCCTCATGTTCAGCTCCATCGTCTGCAGCGTCCCACACACCTGGCAGCAGAAGAGGTGAGGGGCCCCGGGGGTCGCAGGAGGTTGTCCCAGGCCACATGGCATGCAGGACGCTTCCTTCAGGGGCATGCCTTTATGGACACCTGTGTGCCAGTCCCAGAGGTGAGGGACAGACACCTCACCTGGTGACCCTCCCTAGGCCTCTGTAGTGTCTCTGAGGCTGCCGGCTCCCAGGTGAGCCTCCCCATTCCACAGGAGGAAAACAGCGTGGAGGAGCTCCTGGCCTGGGTTGCAGGAGTTGCTGGGAGCAGGCAGCGGGGAGGACTGGGGTCCCCTGTCCCCAGACTGGCTCTATGCCCTACGCCCTGAGAGCTGGCCTCAGACTGTCTACTCCACAACCCCTCCCAGGCAGGGGTCCCCCACCATGGGGTGCGGGTGCGCGGAGCTGTGGGAGAAAGGTCAGTGGTCCGCTGTGCAGGCTTAGCTCTGCTGGGGTAGTCCAGGTAGCTGTGGCCCCCAGCTGAGTGATCAGGATAGAAGCCAGCTCCCCTGGAGCCACTATGTCCTTCCTTTTGAAGTGGGGGTCCTGGCGGCCCCTGCCTGAGTCTCCCCACTCAGTACTGGGTTGAGTGGTGTATGGAGGTGACGGGCCCCTTCCCTTGCCGGGGCTCCCATGGCTTATCTTTGAGACCTTCGCCTCCCCTCTTGGACTGTGGCTGCTGCTTGGTGGCCCAACATGGACGGCAGGTAGCTCAGCTTAGATTTCTTCCTTTTGTCTGGATTTCTGTGATTTTCTTTTGTGATGGTGAGGGTGATGCTGCCGATGGTGGTGGTGGTGATGGAGGGGGTGATGGTGATGATTGCGGTGGTGATAACGGTGATGGTGGTAATGATGGTCATGGTGGTGGTGGTGATGGTGATGGTGGTAATGACGTGATAGTGATGATTGTGGTGGTCATGGTGATCATGATGGTGGTGGCCATAATGCTATGGTGATGGTAATGATGGCAGTGGTGATGGTGGTAATAATGGTGATGGTGGTGGTGGTGATGGTGGTGATGACGGTAATGATGATGGTGATGATGTTGGTGGTGATGGTGGTTGTGATGGTGATGATGACGGTGGTGATGATAATGGTGATGGCAGTGGTGATGTTGGTGATGATGGTAATGGTGATGGTGGTGGTGGTGGTGGTGATGATGGTGATCATGATGGTGGTGGTGATGGTGATGATGGTGGTGATGGTGATGATAGTGGCGATGACAATGGTGTTGGCAGTGGTGATATTAGTGATGGTGGTGATGGTGGTGATGGTGGTTGTGGTGATGGTGATGATGGTGATGATAATGGTGATGGCAGTGGTGATGCTGGTGATGATGGTAATGGTGGTGGTGGTTGTGGTGGTGATGGTGATGATGGTGATGGTGGTGGTGGTTGTGGTGATGGTGATGATGGTGATGGTGATGGCATTGGTGATAGTGATGATGGTAATGGTGATCATGATGGTGATGGTGGTGATGATGGTGGTTGTGGTGATGGTGATGATGGTGATAATGGTGATGGCAGTGGTGGTGATGGTGATGATGTGATCATGATGGTGGTGGTGATGATGGTGATGATGTTGGTGATGGTGATGATGATGACAGTGGCGATGACAGTGGTGGCAGTGGTGATATTGGTGATGATGATGATGGTGATGGTGGTGATGGTGGTTGTGATGGTGATGGGTGATGATGGTGATGATGATAATGGTGATGGCAGTGTTGATGGTAATGGTGATGGTGGTTGTAGTGGTGGTGATGGTGATGGTAATGGTGGTGGTGGTTGTGGTGATGATGGTGATGATGATGATGGTGATGGTGATAGCACTGGTGATGGTGGTGGTGGTGGTGGTGATGGTGTCAGTGGCAACAAAGATGGCAGACATAGGGGAGTAGATAAGAGCATAGCCCTGGACCCACAGGGCTAGATTCAGATCCTGTCTCTATCCTTGCCTATTGTATGATGTGGGCAAGTCACTTAACCACCCTGGGCCTCAGTTTCCCTCACTGTAAAAAGGGAATTGTAAGAGGACTCAGCTGGAGTGTCAAGTGGGCACTCAATGAACCACTGCGTGTGAGGGGCCTGGCTGGTGGCCCCTGCGCAGCCAAAAGCTACCACTGTCCTGTTTTTGAAGTGCTTGCTGCCAGGCAACCTCCCCTGGGTCCCATCTGGGACCTCCTGGGGCGTGGAGGAGCTCCAGAGTGCCAGAGGCTCGTGCAGAGTGGAAGACAGAAAGCCAGAGGGCAGCAGGGCTGGGAAAACTGGCTCTGGCCACCCAAGGGTGTGGTTGGATCCTGCAGAGCCAAGAGACACCCCAGCCTCCTGCGCCCTCAAGAGGCACCCTAGTCTCCCGTACCCTCCCAGGAGGGGCCCTGCACTCTTCTTTCAGTAAGCAGCCAGCCAGCCTTGCCATGCACAGGCCGCAGTACAGGGCCTGGCACTCAGGTGACCACACAGGTCTCTTAGCACCCCACCTTGCAAGGGCAGGGCTGGATGCAGAGCCAGGTGACCTGCCCATAGTCCCACATGTAGTATGCACATGGCCGAGCCGGGACTGGAACCAGACGTGTCTGTCTGCACCAGAGCTGACCCCTGTGGGTCTGTGGCCAGCTCCTTCCTGCTGGGGCCTGAGCCTGTGCTGTGTGTCCCTCCTCACAGAGGCCCTGATGAGGATGGGGAGGAGGAGGCCGCTCCAGGGCCACGGCAGGCGCACGACAGCCTTTACCGCGTCCACATGCCCAGCCTGTACAGCTGTGGCAGCAGCTATGGCAGTGAGACCAGCATCCCGGCCGCGGCCCACACCGTCAGCAACGCCCCGGTCACTGAGTACATGTGAGTTGAGGGGGGCCTAGCGGGGCCAGCAGACACATCAGTTGCAGCTGAGAGCCTGGATCCGGGCTGGCGCTAGCTCGAAGGAAGGGGTTGGAGAAGGGGCGGCCTCCGGGCTGGGCAGCCCTGGCCTTGAGTGCCTCCTGCCCCAGGTGAACACAGTCCAGGGGCCATGGGGAGGCCACGTGGTCACATGGAGGTTCCGTGTCCAGGGCACAAGGACTCTGTGGCCAAGGACCTCAGGGCCCAGCTACATGGTGGCCAGGTGGCTCGGAGGGAGTGAACTCCGGCTGGGCCCAGGTGGGCAGGGGTCTCTCTGTGGGCCCTCTCTGAACCCTTTGTTACTGTGCTGGGTTCGTCGGACCCCCAGTGAGAATGGATATACCCATCCCTGTGGAAGTCAGGATCAAAGATGGGGGTGCCAGGCAGAGCTGGGTGGGCACAGGTGGCCCACCCCTGGGCCCCCCGACCTGGAGCTGGGACCACGTGGCCGGCAGGTACTCACAGCCTCTCTCCCTCATGCCTCAGGAGCCAGAACGCTAATTTCCAGAACCCCCGCTGTGAGAACACCCCACTCATTGGGCGCGAGTCCCCGCCGCCCTCAGTAAGTCTTGGGGCAGGAGGGTGGATGGGGGGCTGCTCAGCCTTGGGGGTCCGCTGTTCCACTGCATCGGTGGGCTGGTGTGGCACATGCGGCTAGTGTAAGCTCTGGGGGCAGCTGTGAGCCACCACCACCGGGGTCCTAGCTGACCCTTCCTGGCTGGGACCTCTCTGCGTGGCGCCCGGCCTGAGTAGACAGGGCTGGGTGGGGCTGCCAGCTCTTCCCGGCCGGCCTTGGCGTGCCCTGGGGCCAGAGTGGGCAGCCTCGAGGCCAGCCGCCCAGTGGGTCAGCTCTCAGGCCCTTTCTTGGGGAAGCAGAGCGGGTGGGGGGGCAGGTGTGGCCCCACTGTGGCCCTCCCAGCTCATAGGCACGGCCCTGCACCAGGCCCTCCCTGGCCTCACCCACCATTCTCTGTGCCTTCTGGACCTGTGGGGTGCCACCGCTCCAGTTCCCGGGGCCCTGACTCTGCCTCCTTTTCTTTTTCTTCCTTGAATCTTTTCCTGAGTGTCCACCCATGGCTGTTCCAGCCCAGGCCTGGTGTCCCCTCTGACTTCCTGAGTAAGACACAGGCAGGAGGGGACAGGGTGCCGAAGAGAAGGAGCTTGTGGCAAAGCTGGGGGACCGGGGAGGAGGCAGACAGGGCTTGGGAGGCTGAAGGCTGCCTTGCTCAGAAATCCACATCCCGGAGCCGCTGTCATGGTCCCCCGTAGCACAGAACTGGGCCTGGGGTGCCTGGGAGGGGCCAGCCCTGTGAGCCTCAGGCCATCCAGGTGCAGGCCCAGTCCTGCTCGGCTGCCCTCGTCCTTGTCATCACATGGCCCACAGCCCACTCCCGGCCCCGCACCCTGGCGTTGAGGCCACGCTCTCTCTCTCTCTCTCTCCTGCACCCCACCCACCCTGGGCCCTCCTAGCGCTATCTGGCTGCCCTGGACTCTGGCAGCCACGCGGGCTGGCAGTTTAAGCCCATGGACAGTGCCCGAACGCTGTGGTAGCTGTGCCCTCAGAGCGACAGGTACTGACCCACCGGGTCCCCCATCCCGCACGGCCACCCGCCTGCGCCTCCCGCCTCTGCCCTGCACTCACTGCCGCCCTCCCGTCGGCACTGGGCTGGGGCTCCATCTGTCCGGCTCCTGTTGGCAGGGCCAGCTCTGAGCGCCGCAGCCCAGCCAGAGACTTCTAATGCCGGCTCTGGGTCTGCCAGCCTCACAGTGGGGTTGGCAAGTCCCCTTCCAGGCTCCCCCTGCCCAGCTGCTTGGCCTCTGGGGACTCTGCCACCAGCTCCAAGTGGCCCCAGCCCCTTCTGTCACCTCCCAGTGAGGAATCCATGCACCCAGACCCCTGTATGTGCCTAGGGCCGTGCGTGTGTGGCCAGCAGGCCCTGTCCTGGAGGCACCAACTGCGTATCGGGGGTGTGTACACGGACAGGCGTGTGCCGGCGAGCACACGAGCTTCTCCCGCTGGCCCCACGGTGGTGTGGGTGCCTGCTTGGGCTCCTTCAGGGGTCTGGGCGTGTGCCCCGTCCCGTCCCACCCCACCCCCCGCCTTGTGCTGCATGTCCGTGGAATGACGAGGCTCTGGGCCGTGGCTCTCTCCTCCCACCCCCTCCATGGCGTCCCCACGGGCTGCTTGAAACCTCCTAGGTGTCCCAGGAGGGCTCTCGGGGACCCGGGAAGCTCTGTGCCTCTGAATCTGGGGACTGTGGGGATGGGCCTGGGGCCCTGGGGTTCTGGAGCCCACCTGGGATGGGAGCCAGCCTGCCAGGCCTCCTCACCACCGTCGGCTCCTGACCCGTGTCAGGCCTGTGGGTCCATTGCACTGTCTGGCCTCAGCACGTGCCTCGCGCGTGTGCGTTTCTCTGTGAGCACACACATGCACTCTCATGCACACATGAGACCTTCACACTCCTGGCTGGATGAGGGCGCCCACGATGTGCAGGCCCGCTGCAGAGCCAGGCACACGGCAGCACCCCCTGCAGCCGCCTCTGTTCCTAAGTCCAAGACCTCCAGGAGCCCACAGTTGGGTCCCCCACAGGAGTGGGGGGGTGGCATTGCTCCAGTCTCCTGTGTGGCTTCGGGGGCTCTCCTTCCATGGCGTGAAGGGGCAGAGTGGCCCGGGGGATGTCCTCAGACTGGGGCCTCTGTACTCCTGCATGCTATGGCCTGGCTGTAGGAGGACCCGGCCCTGGGCTGGGAGGAGGCCTTGGCCTGGCCCTGAAGGGTGGCTGGTTTGTGTCCTTCAGGTCCTGGGCACGTTGGGTGCAGGTGGGGCCGTGGAGCTGTGGCTTCTGGGGGTGGCAGAGCTCTGCCTGGCCCGACGCCCGAATGCCGCTGATGTGGGCATGGGGGGGCCGTGTGTACACCCCTCCTCAGAGCAGACATCCCCTGCCCTGAACCTGGCGAGTCTGGTGGCTGCCCCTCCCTCAGCCCCAGCCAGGCCCAGAGCACAGGGCCCCCCAACCCACGGCCCCTCCTGAGCCCCTCCCTGTAGGCTCTGTCAGGGCACCCTGTGCTGTCCCATTCTGCCCCCAGGGTTTCTGGCTCAGCCAAGTGAGGACCACACAGACACACAGAAGACGCCCCTGACTGCGTGTGCCATGCAGGGGCCCTGCTGATGCCTCCCCTTTGTCTCCCTCCAGTACACCTCCAGCATGAGAGCCAAATACCTCGCCACGAGCCAGCCTCGCCCCGACTCCAGCGGCAGCCACTAGACGGCGCCCGGCAACCACCCACCCCACGTGCCAACTGCCCCTCCCTGTGCCAGCACTGCCGCTTCCACCTGGGCCACCCGCCGGACCCTCGCACACTGCACCAGGCCTACCCCGGACGCGTCTGCAGGCTGCTTGCCCTCCTCTCCCCTCTCCGCAGGGGCACAGTGGAGACGCAGGGGCTCTGGGCCCGTACCGCCAAGTCGGGTCACACCTGAATGCTGCCGCCAGCCGATGCCCCAACCCTGCACGCCACCCACTATCCTGGCACGCTCCCTCTGCAGATGGCTGCCACACCCACAAGTCCTGGCCGCACCCAACCTGTGCTGTCGCCGGCCCTTCCTTCCACAGCTCTCCTTCCTCCTGCCCGGCACTTCTGTGGACCCCTTCTTAGTTCACAGGCACGGCTGGGGCCGCTCTATGTTGGCGCCTGCTGGCCACTGAGGGACGGGCACGTGCCATCTGCTCATCTCTGCCCTGCGGTGCCCTCATGGTCCCTCCGCGTGCCTGTCTCTCTGCAGTGCCCTCCTTGCCCGTGCAGCCCACCCACCCACAGGCTCACCCTCCTGCCAGCTGCCAGAGGCCCCCTCCAGCAGGGCCTCTCTCCATGACCTCAGCTTCACTCTCTCCCTCAGCACCCGCCCTGCCGGAGGCCCCAGCCCGCCATGGACAGCAGGGGCCACGTGGAGCCCGGGCTGCTCACCTGCCACCCAGTGCTGGCTGCCTTCTTGGTGCCAAACCCCCTTCCCCCACCCAGAGACTGGGCAGCTGTGTCTGGTTCATTCTTTGCACTAACCACATTTGTCATCTCTAGGGCAGGCTGGGGCTGCGGGCTGAGGGGGACCGCTGGCACCCCCTTCCCTCCCTTCTTGGTTCCATTTCCATTCGTGACAGGTACAGCATCCCAGGAGCCCGGCCTGAGGGGCTGGACCCGAGCCGTCTGTGAACGTCCCTCAGCCCCTGCCGTCCCCTCTTGGGACTAACCACTAACCTCACCCCCCAGCCTCCACGGGTGCCCCTGGCTGGCCCAGAGCCGGCAACATGAGCCCAAGTCCGGGCTGGAGCCGAGGCCAGAGCAGCTGGCTGGGAGTCAAGGCTGCAGTAACGTTTCTTCATGGGGTGCTCCAGGGGGTGCCAAAGACCGACAGGCAGCCCAAGGGCCTGGACACCCCTCCCCAGGCAGGTGCTGCCCCAGGAGGACTGTCCTCGGGAATGAACCTCCCGCAGGCTTTGGCCTGAGGTCCCTGTGGCCTCGGTCTCCCTCCCGGCGAAGTGGGAGCGAGGCTTCCCTACGGTGCTTTTGGCTTTAGTGTACGATGTTTGCTGTGCTTCCCGCCATGGAGGGCGGAGCCACGCCACATCAGGATCGGATATGCTGCCCCTTCCGGCCCCAGCCCTGGCCCAACCAGCCCAGCCCTTGAGGCTTGATGCCCGTGCCAAGGCCAGGGGCAGCCAGAGGGCAGCTGGATGGCCACGTGCGGGAGTCAAGGCCGGGCCCCGCAGGGGGACGGGCCGCCAGCCCCAGCAGTTTACAGACACGTGGCTCTTCCTCTCAGAGCAGCCGGCAGCTACCTGGACCGGAAATGTCCTCATCCCCTCCCTGGGGCCAGGCTCTGCCCTGCCCTTCCTCTGTGAACCCCTCCTTTCTTTGTGCTGGTATTTGGGACCAAAAATGGGGATGTGGGAGGGCAGAGAGGGGAGGGGAGCCCATGGGCCTGGGACCCCAAGCCAGGGCGTCTGAGCTCCCCAGGAGTGACCAAACCTCCGTGGAGGGGCCTCTGCTTCAGGCCCCGCGTGGCTGATATCCTGAGCCCCCTCAGAGGCCCCGCCACAGCCAACCTGCCCAGTCTTTCCTCTGGGCTTGACCCGCCGGGGGAGCTCTCCAGGCCTAGGGCTGGGAGGGAGGCCCTGGCACTCTCTGGCCTGGGTGCCCGCCAAGCGCCCTGCGACCGCTCAGAAGCACAAATGCTGTCCATGGCCGCGAGGCTGCCTGCCAGGTGAATGGACGTAGCTCGAGAGGCGGCGAGGCCGGGGCTTCCAGCCTCGTGCTGTCTCGGGACTCCTGACCATGGTGTGCGTGTGTGCCCTTCTGTGACTTTCTACTCACCGAGGTTGAAGAAAGAAAACGGGGAAAATCAAAAGGGGTTCAAACCCCACCTCAGTAGGTGGAGGGGAGCGCCTGTCGTTGGTTGGACTTTTGTTCTGAGTTTTCGGTGCCATGTTCCTAACTACTCCATCCCATGACCTCGCCGCACCTACTGGGGGCATCTGGCTGGTGCCTGCTGCCATGGCTGGCCCCCACTCTCACCCTGCACAGGGGGGCTCGCAGCTCCCAGGCCCACAGCTTCATTGGAAGGACAGGGTGGCCCTGGGGACAAGAGGGAGGAGCCCAGGGGCTTACCTCACCGAGGGGGCTCCTCAGCAGGCATCCACTGCTCCAGGTGCCCTCCACATGTCATGGCAAGCTTGGTAGTGAACGGGCCTGGTTGGGAGCAGCCCCTGGCCCATTGCCCACCCACCCATCTCACTATGCAATTTGAGTTCCAAGCACCATTTGCTCCTGCCCTGGGGCCAGCTCTGCCCAGCCCTGGGAGGGGTGGTGAGGCAGCGCCCTGGACCCCAGAACCTCAGACGGGGGCAGGCGGGGGACCAGGGCCTCTCCTGTGGGATCTTTGTTTTGTGTTTAACCATAATGGTTGTGTACTGAACCACTTCATATTTGTTATATATAATATATATATATAATCTCCTTAAGACTCAGCATCCCGGTTTACCTCCCACCTCCCCCCACCCCGCCCGGGCATCTGACTTCCCCCACCCCAGTGTGATTTAACATCCAGGAACTGAGGCCTGAACCATTTTGCATTTCCCCCTCCTCCAGCCTCCGTAGGGCCATGGCTGTATGTACTGTCGCTGTGTTTTTTTGTTTTTTTAGAACTGGGTTTGGGGGCTGATTTTTATTTCTTTGGGGGCTTTATTTTTCTTGGCAAATACTAAAAATCTCGTCAATGTAATTTCTGTGGTTTCTATTCAGCTTGGGTTTCATGTTTTAAAATAAACAAATTTTAAAAAACAAGCCTCTCTTCCTGAGCTGCTTTGGCTCCTGGCTGGGCACTCCACGGTAGGGAGTCCGCGGCTCCAGGCACGCGCAGTGGGGGTACAGGGGAACTTTGAGGGCGGGACCGACCAGGTCAGCTCAGAGGGGTGGGCTGGGCCGGGCCTCTTGGGGTTGTGGGCGGGGCGCCGGGAACGGTGGGCGGGGCCCCTCGGGGTTGTGGGCGGGTTTCCCGGAGTGGGGGGGGCCTCGGAGTGACTTGGCGGGGCCCAGCGGACAGGCTCTCCAGGGATGGGGTGGGCGGGGCCTCTCGGGGTTGTGGGCTGGGCGCCAGGGAAAGCTTTCCAGGGATGGGGTGGGCAGGGCTTCCGGAGTGAGTGGGCGAGGGCCTTGCAAAATAGGTGGGCGAGGCCGGGCGCGGTGGCTCACGCCTGTAATCCCAGCACTTTGGGAGGCCGAGGAGGGTAAATCACGAGGTCAGGAGATCAAGACCATCCTGGTTAACATGGTGAAACCCCGTCTCTACTAAAAATACAAAAATTTAGCCGGGCATGGTGGCGGGCACCTGTAGTCCCAGCTACTTGGGAGGCTGAGGCAGGAGAATGGCGTGAACCCGGGAGGCGGAGCTTGCAGTGAGCCGAGATCACACCACTGCGCTCTAACCTGGGCGACAGAGGGGGGAACTGTTTCCAAAAAAAAAAAAAAAAAAATTATGGGTGGGTGAAGGCGCCGGAAAGGAGATCTCGGGGATGGAGTAGGAGGAGCCACTCGGAGCAAGTAGACAGTGTTTGGACGAACCGAGGCAGGATGGTGCACTTCCGGGTTCTTCTTCACCACCAACTCTTCCCGTGTGTGCGAGAATGCAGCTGACGCCCGGGAAGGTACAGATTAATCAGGCATGCACCAGGTGATGTCAATCCGAGGAGACCAAGATTTACCTGGTGGCACCTGCGGAGCGCCCCCCGTGCCCCGCCTATTGCCCTTCCACTCCTAGAAAAGTCGCTCCCAGCAGATGCGCCGGGGGCGGGCTTTCTCAGCCCCCACTCTTGTCCCGACTGTATTAGAAACTCCACCCACCCCCCCCCCACCCCACCCCAAGCTCCGGTCCCTGAAGCTAGATGACCAAAGACTAAATCTGCAGTTTTGCTTTTAGCCTTGCCTACTCGCTGGTTCTTTTGTGCCCACTCTGGTGGTCTTAGAAAAACAAATCAGTTGGTGCCGAAGACCCGGGAGGAGACCCCTCCTCAGACCTCTAGGGATTGAGGAACCTCCTCCTGCTTCCACACCGCAGACGGACCAGGACCTGAGACCCGCTTCCCTCACTCTCACAGCCTCTCTGTGGTAAGTGCCCTTGTCTCCTCTTTACCTCCCTCGGCCAAAATCCTGCTCAGGTCCGAGGTCCATTTTGAGCCACCAAGTGACTCCAGAGACCCGTTCAGGACGGAGACGTCCGCCTGAAGGTAATCTCCACTTTGGCTCCATGAGCCTCCAGTCTGTCTCTGCTGGTTCCAAAGGATGCTTTGAAGCCAGGCAGAGATCCACTTCCATTTCCATTGTGTCCATTGTGTTGGCAGGGAGTAAACAAATGGGAAACCCCCAGTCCAAATTTCCAAAGAGCACCCCCTTAGGGTGCCTCCTAGCCAATTTAAAAACCTTACAGCTTGAACAAGACCTTAGGAGACAAGACCTTAGGAGGAAGCGGTTAATTTTCCTTTCCACTGTGGCGTGATCGACCTCAGCAATTTCTGCCAGCGGCTAGGCAAGTGGTCCGAAATGAATTACGTACAAGGCTTTTGGGCCTTAAGCTCTTGTCCCTATACTCCTCCTTCTCTCCACCCCCTCCCTTCCTGCCCAGACTCCTCCTTTCTCCTCCTTATCTACTAGTAATCTACTCGGTCCCATGCCTCCTTCGGGGCCCCCAACTGGCTGTCTTGAGTCCCCTATCTCTGCCCACACCCTCCTACAGTGTTAGCACCTTTGTGAGAGGTGGCTGGGGCGGAGTGGGTAGTCAGAGTACATGTCCCTTTCTCATTGGCCGATCTTTCCAAAATTGAGAAGCGTTTAGGTGATTTCTCAGCTAATCCTACCATATACATAAAGGAATTTAGACATCTTTGTCAGGCCTATGACTTAACTTGGCATGACCTCCAGGTTATCCTAACCTCTACCCTAAACTGACTGAGGTTCTAACCCAATATACCCGGTTAGATCCGGCCTCCCCCACAGGGGCCACCATTTTGGCATCTTATCTCTTTTCTCAATCAGCTCCTGACATTCATAAAAAAAAAACTTCAAAAGGTAGAGGATGGTCCTCAGACACCAATACAAGACCTAGTTAAATTAGCCTTTAAGGTCTATAACTCCAGAGAGGAGACGGCAAGCTCGCCTTGAACAGAAGGTTCAGCTCCTAGCAGCGGCTTTACAGCCCAGTCGTAACCCCAGGCCAGAGAGCACACGCCCCACAGACTCCAAGGCTGCAAAAAGAGCCTGCTATATAAGTGCGGCAAGGCAGGACACTATGCCAACAGGTGTCCACAGGGTCCCCGAGCCCCAACGCAGCCTTGCTATAAGTGCAAGGCATCAGGACATTAGGCCAGTGAATGTCCTAACCCTGGTCCACCAGCAACCCCCTGCCCTGCTTGCCAGCAGGGAGGACACTGGAAGTCTGATTGCCCCACCCTGAGAACAGGTGCTGCGTCTCCACGTGACCCCCTTTCCCAGGATCCTGGGAGCGCCTTCCAGCTCCTACATCTGGACGACGACAACTGAAGGTGCCGAGACCCGGGGACCCCCATCACCCTCGCCGAGCCGCAGGTAACTCTCCTGGTAGTGGGTAAGACAATTAATTTTTTAATCAACAGCGAGGCTACCTATTCTGTTTTGCCGTCCTTCTCTGGACCTAGTCTTCCATCCAATATCCCTGTAGTAGGAGTAAGGGAAAAGCCATCCACTCCACGAAAAACTCCACTCCTTAATTGCTGCCTGGCCAACAACTATTTGCACACTTGTTCCTCATTCCCAACTCAAAAGGGCCCTTACCGAAAGCAATCAGTGGAAATCAGTTTGGCTTTCCCCCACTCGCCTCAAACTTACTAAATTTTCTTAACTATCTCATACTCCCCAACCTTGCCAGGACCTTCCTTCTGGGTTTTGCCCATATTCCAACAAATGCTTTCATTCCTCATTCCTATACTAATACTGTGCCTTATTTTATTCTTCATCCATATGTCCAAATACCAACCATGGGCCCCGACCTTAACAACGCCCCTTAACAGCAGGAAGTAGCCAGACAGACCACGGCGCCCCTTTATCACTATTATCAATAAAAGGTTGGACTGTTTGGACGAACGGAGGCAGGATGGTGCATTTCCGGGTTCTTCACCACCAACTCTTCCCGTGTGTGCGAGAATGCAGCTGACGCCCGGGAAGGTACAGATTAATCAGGCATGCACCAGGTGATGTCAATCCGAGGAGACCAAGATTTACCTGGTGGCACCTGCGGAGCGCCCCCCGTGCCCCGCCTATTGCCCTTCCGCTCCTAGAAAAGTCGCTCCCAGCAGATGCGCCGGGGGCGGGCTTTCTCAGCCCCCACTCTTGTCGGGACTGTATTAGAAACTCCGCCCGCCCCCCCAGCTCTGGTCCCTGAAGCTAGATGACCAAAGAATAAATTTGCAGTTTTGCTTTTAGCCTTGCCTACTCGCTGGTTCTTCTGTGCCCACTCTGGAGGTCTTAGAAAAACAAATCAGACAGGGCCACGTTCGCCGGGTGAGCAGTGTCTCGCAGGCTCAGGACACTTGCTGACCGGGCGTCAGTATGAAGAGCAGCCATGGATCCGAGGGTCTGGAGCTGGGAGTGCTGATCCCATCCATGTGGTGAAAGCCTCACTTTGCTGTCCGGATACACACTGCCAGGGGCCTGCCGGGACCGGGATCGCTGTGCAGAGGCCCCACTGGCCCTCAGGAGAGGTGAGGGGGCCTGGCCAGGAGCAGGGATGATGGAGGGGTGGAGTGGCCAGGTTGGAGCAATGATGGGTTCGGGGCCAAGCTCTTCCTGAGGCCCCAGTGCCACCACTCCCCGTCCTTCCAGAAGCAGCACCGTGGCGGATTCCTGTGCTCCCTGGGCTGGGGGTCCTCTGGCGCCCTTCCTGGAGGCCCGCACAGGGCCCACATGTTTCAAGGACCCTCCTCACCCCACGCTTCTGCTAAGAAGCAGGCTTGGGAAGGCACATAACCCTGTGATAACACACTTACTTCACAGGGAGCTGTTAGGACCCCCGGAGTCGGGGGAGGCCCCTGTTGACCAGAGCATTTGTCTCCCATGCCTGGGTGCACAGGCTTGGAACACAGGTGGCAAGGGAGCCACCAGGCCCAGCAGAGGACGCTGGGGCTGTCTCTGGCTCCCAGCTCTCAGGGCACCTGTGTTTGTGGGCTGGTGCAGGGCAGGGTCCGCTGGGCAGGGCCCCTTCCTCCTGCCACCAGCACACACCAGCAGTTTTGTCCAGTGTGCTTGGATTTGACCGTGGCTGCTCCAGGGTGGGCCCCAGGACAGGCCGGCTGTGAAGGAAGGCCGCTGAGCTCCCCAGAGTGGAGACGCCAGAGTTTCAAGGCTTCTGGGAGTCACGTGATAAGGGACATCTGAGGCCAGGAGCCCAAAAGGCGAGAACTCCAGGCTTGGAGCAAGAACCAGCAGCCACAAGGGGAAGACCCTGAGCATGTCCCCCCCACTCTCAGATCTCAGTCCCCGTCTATCAGGAAAGGCAGAAAACAACAGCCATGTTCCTAACAGGACACGGGTGGGAGGGTTTGGCGGGGGGGTGGCGCATACTGCTCATCCACTCACCCGGCCGGTGTTTCTAAGTCCAATCACTGTTCTGGGCACTGTAATGCACCCAACGAACCAAAGGACAAAGGACTCTGCCCTCAAAGAGCTGATGCTCCGGTGGGAGAAAAACGACAAAATTAACCAGCAGATGATGGAACACATGAGAACTTGCTGCAGGAAAACGATCGTGGTGGAGCGATCAGGAGGGCAGGGACAGGGGTGTTGGCCAGGTGCAATTTCCAACAGGCAGGAAAAGCCACCCTGGAAAACTGGCAGCCAAGAGAGACTGCTGGAGGCCAGGAAGCGCGTGAGGGCCCCACTGCTGCCATCACAAAGCACAGCAAGCTCCATGGACTTAAGATAACACATGATCCTCCTGTTCTGTGGGCCGGAAGTCTATGTGCTAGAGCCAAGGCGTTGGTCAGGGCTGGTTCCTTCTGGAGGCTCTGGGAGGGGAGAGTCCAGGTAAGAGTTCATTTCCTTGCCCTTTCCAGCTTCTAGAGGCACCCACATTCCTTGGCTGGTGGCCCCTTCCTCCACCTTCAAAGCCAGCAGCAGAGAGCACCGTGAGATCTCTGGCTCTGACCCCAACCTCCCTGCCTGTGATTACGGTGGGCCCACGTGGGTAACTTCCAATCATCTTTCCATCTCAAGATCCACAATTAACTCGTGTTTCCAAAGTCCCTTTGCTTTGCCATGCTGAGTCTGGGGGTGAGGACGTGGACAACTTTGGGAGCCATTATCCTGCCTACCATGGGAAGTCAGGTTTAGTTTTGAGGCTATCTGAGGAAAGCAGGTTCCAGAAGAGAGAACAGCCAGTGCGAGTGCCCAGAGGCAGATGCATGCCTGGTGTGTTCAAGCCAGGAGGCGAGGCTGGCCGGAGTGGAGGAAGCTAGGACGAGACTGGGTGGCTGGAGGTGGGAGAGACTTTGACATTGAACCAGAGGGAGGTGGGAGCCATGGAGGGTCTATGATGAGAGTGTCATGACCTAACATTCTTTTTTTTTCTGAGATGCAGTCTCACTGTGATGCCCAGGCTGGCATACAATGGTGCGATCTCACTGCAACCTTCGCCTCCCAGTTCAAGCAATTCTCCTGCCTCAGCCTCCTGAGAAGCTGGGATTATAGGCACCTGCCACCACACCTGATTTTTGTATTTTCAGTAGAAATGGGCTTTCACCATATTGGTCAGGCTGGTCTCAAACTCCTGGCCTCAAGTGATCCGCCCACCTCAGTCTCCCAAAGCGCTGGGATTACAGGCGTGAGCCACTGCACCCGGGCCTTAACATTCATTTTAATAGGATTGCCCTGGCTGCTGAATTGGGAAGGGGACAGAGCAAAAGTGGAAGACCAATTAGCAGACTGCTGCAGCGGGGCAGGTGAGAGCTGATGGTGGCCGGGCTGGGGGCAGGGAGTGAAAAGAGACTGAGTTCTGGAGGGTAACACCAGCAGCACTTCCTGGCAGGCTGGGCATGGGTGTGGGGCTTGGATCGAGCACCTGGCTGGGGGCGGGGGGTAGGGTATTTGTCATAAATCGAGATGGGGAGAGCACATGATTGGGTCGGGGGAGGTCAGGGGTCCAGTCTGGGGAATGTTGAGCCTATTAGCCATCAAGAGGTGTGCGAGGGTGGTGTGATGTACAGTCTCTGGGGTTTGAGGGGAGCACTGGACTGGAGATGCTTTGCATGGATACAGTGTTTAAAGCCACCAGCCTGGGTGAGATCACCAAGCGGGTGTGTATCAAAGAGGAGACAGAGGACCAAAGACTGGGTCTAGGGCTCCCTCCCACCCAGTGTTCAGAGTCTGGGAAAAGAATGAGCTGCAAAGGAGAGGGGAAGGGGTGAGCTGAGAGGAAGCCCGAGAGAGAGTGGGTGTCTTGGAGGCCACGTGAAGACAGCACATCATGGAGGGGATGGAGGACCACGCCAAACGCTGCTGACGATCAAGCTCAGCGAGGACTGGGATGTGGCCTGCATATCTGGTGACCATGAGTCACCTGGGGCACAAGACACATCTGGTGAAGCCTCCCAGCTGATCCAGGACAGCATGGGAGAGGAGGAGGGCACAACGGCAAGTCTTTTGTTTTTTTTTTTCCTGGTTCTGTTGCCCAGGCTGGAGCGCAGTGGCCTGATCTCAGCTCGTTACAACTTCCACCTCCTGAGTTCAAGCCATTCACCTGCCTCAGCCTCCCAAGTAGCTGGGATTACAGGTGCCCACCATCACGCCTGGCTAATTTTCGTGTTTTTAGTGGAGATGGGGCCTCACCATGTTGGCCAGGCTGGTCTCAAACTCCTGACCGCAAGTGATCTGCCCACCTCGGTCTCCCAGAGTGCTGGAATTACAGGCGTGAGCCACCGCACCAGCACTCTCCCAGCACTTTGAGAGGCCAGCATGTGCCTGTAATCCCAGCACTTTGGGAGGGTCATACGAGCCCAGGAGTTCGAAACCAGCCTGGACAACATAGCAGGACCTCATCTTTATAAAATAGGCCAGGCGCGGTGGCACACGCCTGTAATTCCAGCACTTTGGGGGCTGAGGCGGGCGGATCACAAAGTCAGGAGATCGAGACCATCCTGGCTAACACGGTGAAACCTCGTCTCTACTAAAAATACAAAAAAAAAAAAAAAAAAAAAGCCGGGGCGTAGTGGCAGGCAACTATAGTACCAGCTGCTAGGGAGGCTGAAGCAGGAGAATGGCGTGAACCCGGGAAGCAGAACTTGCAATGAGCCGAGATCGTGCCACTGTACTCCAGCCTGCAGGACACAGCGAGACTCCATCTCAGAAAAGAAAGACAAAATAATAAAAATTAGCCAGGCATAGTGATGTGCACCTGTAGCAGCAGCTACTCGGGAGCCTGAGGCAGGAGGATCCCTTGAGTCCAGGAGCTGGCAGTTGCAGCCAGCTGTGACCGTGCCTCTTCACTCCAGCATGGACGACAGAGCAAGACTCTGTCTCTAAAAATAAAATCCACACACGAGCCCGCACACGAACAGGCGCACTTACACGGCTTCTCTGAAGCAATTCTCCTGCCTCAGCCTCCTGAGTAGCTAGGATTACAGGCACGAGCCACCACGCCCAACTAATTTTTGTATTTTTAGTCGAGACAGGGTTTCACCATGTTGGTCAGGCTGGTCTCCAACTCCTGACCTCAGGTGATCCACCCACCTCCGCCTCCCAGAGTGCTGCACCCAGTCAACGTGTGTGTTTTCAGATGGGGAAATAATGCATGTTTGTAAGGTTAGTAGGACTGATCCACTAGACAGCAAATAAATGCAGGGGAGGAGAGAGGCGATGTCATCAGTGGCACAATACTCTTGAGTAGCCAAGAGGAGCTGGACCCAGGACACAGTGGAGCCTGGCTGCAGACAGGAGTAGGGCCCCGTGGGGACATGTGGGTGGGTCTTGGAGGGTCTCATGAAATAGGAAGGCAGCCAGGTGGGCAGGAAGGGGTGGGAGCTGAGGAGAGAGGAGGAAGGGTGAGCCACAGGAGAGAAACAGTGGGATCCCTGAGGCCCTCTGGGGTCCATGGTCTGGGACTCCAAGGTCTGGGACTCCAAGGTCTGGGACTCCAAGGTCTGGGTCTCCAAGGTCTGGACTCCAAGGTCTGGGACTCCAAGTGAGACTGGACAGAGAGTGAAGTGGCTTTTCTCCAGCTGTGTTTGGCTGCCCAGGTGCAGAAAGTGGACTGGCTGCAACCAGGTGACAGGTCCTGCCAAGAGATGATGATGAAGGCAAGATCAAGCCCAGGAGGCTCGGCCCTGAGATTGCAGCCAGGTGAGGGTACGTTTGGGTGGGAGGGTGGAGACGGGGAGGGTGGAAAGATCATTGAGGGATCATCAGGACATGCAGGTGAAGGCAGAGCGGGAGGCAGGGATGACTGAGGGCAAGGCCATAGGCAGGGCCAGGCCTGCAGAGTGACCATGAGTGGGGGTCTGGGGGAGAGGGTGTTTGGAGGGAGGGGACGCCGAAGTCACCAAGAACAGAGCCCTGAGCAGTGCAGAAGAGGGGTGCTGCAGCCGGGCATGGGGCTCACGCCTGTTCATCCCAGCACTTTGGGAGGCCGAAGCAGATGGATCACCTGAGGTCAGGAGTTTGAGACCAGCCTGACCAACACGATGAAACCCCGTTTCTAGTAAAAATACAAAAATTAGCTGGGCATGGTGGCGGGCACCTGTAGTCCCAGCTATTTAGCAGGCTGAGGCAGGAGAATCACTTGAATCTGGGAGGCAGAGATTGCAGTGAGCCGAGATCGTGCCACTGTACTCTAGCCTGGGTGACAGAGCGAGAGTCCGTCTCGAGAGGAAGGAGGAAAGAAGAAAGAAGAGTGTCTGGGAGTGTGAGCCGAAATCTTCTCGGAAAGAGGGAGCCGGTGGATACCCACACAAGGCCAGGTGGGCAGCAGGTGGCAGCTCCCGTCCTAGAAGCCAGAGTTCAGGATGAGGCGGGGAGGACGAGAAGGGGCCGGGGTGGCGGTGAGAGCTGCTGTGTGGACCACAAGTGCCCAGCAGGTGGCGCCGGGTGCTCAGACGAGAAAAGACTAGGCAGGCCCCTCCCTGCAGTTCTTGCCGTGCTGGGCGAGGCCTGGGAATCTGCATTCCCCACCTTGCCTGGAGACTGCTGGTGGGGCTCTGAGGGCAGGGGGAACCATGTCTTAGCTGAGGTTGCGATGCCATCCCCCAGAGCCGGGGCAGACAGCGGCCACAGGAGGGGGCCTGGGGCTTCTTGCCGCAGGAAATTGGGTCAGGCGTCCCCTCGACAGGACCCGAGCTGCATGAACCAGGCTTTGGTCATGGTGCTGTGAGTTGTGCCAGGGACTCTGAAGAACAAGCACAGGGCTGCAAGGGTGTCCTTCTTCCCCACTCTTTGGGGCTGCACCCCTGGGCCTGGGAAAGGTGGGATTTGGAAGGGGTGAGAAACCACCTGCCATCATCACAAGCCAGTGCCCAGGGACTGCTCGGGTTGTACAAGGCAGGGAAGTGGGGTCCTAGAGGCCTGCACAGGGAAGGCAGGGGGTCCTAGAGGCCTGCACAGGGAAGGCATGGTAGGGGGGCGGTTACAGCTCTGAGCCTCCAAACTCAGCACAGTGACATTATCAGGGCAACCTCCAAGTCTCCAGGGGCCGAGATGAGGAGCCCCTGTCCTGGGGTCCCTCCTCGAGATGCACAGAGTCCAGGTGCCTTTTTATTTTGTTTATTTATTTATTCTGAGACGGAGTCTTGCTCTGTTGCCCAGGCTGGAGTGTAATGGCACAATCTCAGCTCACTTCAACCTCCACCTTGTGAGTTCAAGCAATTCTCCTGCCTCAGTCTCCCAAGTAGGTGGGATTACAGGCACCCTCCACCGTGCATGGCTAATTTTTGTACTCTTAGTAGAGACGGGGTTTCACCATGTTGGCCAGGCTGGTCCCAAACTCCTGACCTCAAGTGATCCACCCACCTTGGGCTCCCAAAGTGCTGGGATTACAGGCATAAGCCACCACGCCCAGCCCTATTTTATTTTTATTTATTATTAGATGAGGTCTTGCTGTTTCCTCGGCTGGTCTGAAACTCCTGGCCTCAAGTGATCCTCCTGCCTTGACCTCCCAAAGTGCTGGGAGTACAGGCATGAGCCACTGTGCCTGGCCT